>NC_062214.1:195608158-195733158 GCF_902686445.1 Sciurus carolinensis
GAGGGCATCCCTGTCTTGTTCCAGTTTTTAGAGGGAATGATCTCAGATTTTTCCATTTAGAATGATGTTGGCTGTGGGCTTAGCATAGATAGCTTTTACAATGTTGAGGTATGTTCCTACTATTCCTATTTTTCCTAGCATTTTTAGCATGAAGGGGTGCCATATTTTATCAAGTGTTTTTCTGCATCTATTGAAATAATCATATGATTCTTAACTTCAAGTCTATTGATGTGATGAATTCATTTATTGATTTCTGGATATTGAATCAACATTGCATCCCTGGGTTGAACCCCACTTGATCATGGTGCACTATCTTTTTAAATATGTTTTTGTATACAATTTACCAGAATTTTGTTAAGAATTTTTGCATGCATGTTTATCAGAGATATTGGTCTGAAGTTTTCTTTCTTTGATGTGTCTTTGTTTGGTTTTGATATCAGGGTGATACTAGCTTCATAGAATGAGCTTGGAAGGGTTCCCTTTTTTCTATTTCATAGAATACTTTGAGGAGTATTGGTATTAGCTCTTCTTTGAAGGTCTTGTAGAACTCGATTCAGTATCCATCTGGAACCAGGCTTTTCTTAGTTGGTAGGCTTTTGATGGCTTCCTCTATTTCACTGCTTGAAATTCATCTATTTAAATTGTGTGTGTCCTCCTGATTCAGTTTGCATGGATCATATGTCTCTAGAAACCTGTTGATGTCTTCGATATTTTCTATCTTTTGGAGTATAGATTTTCAAAATAACTTCTAATTATGTTTTGTATTTCAGTAGTGTCTGTTCTGATATTTCCTTTTTCATTATTAATTTTAGTAACTTGAGTTTTCTCTCTCCTCTTTGTTAGTGTGGCTAAGGATTTATTAATTTTGTTTACTTTTTAAAGAACTAACTGTTTTGTCAAATTTTTCAATAGTTTCTTTTGTTTCAATTTCATTGATTTCAGCTCTGATTTCAATTATTTCCTGTCTTCTACTACTTTTGGTGTTGATCTGTTTTTCTTTTTCTTGGGCTTTGAAATATAATGTTAGGTCATTTATTTGTTGTTTTTTTTTTTTATTGAATGAGCTCCATGCAATAAATTTTTCTCTTAGTACTGCTTTCACAGTGTCCCAGAAATTTTGATATGTTGTATAATTGTTCTTGTTTACCTCTAAGAATTTTTAAAATTTCTTTCATGATTTCTTCTGTTATCCATTCATCATTCAATAGTTTATTATTTAGTCTCCATGTGTTAGAGTAGGTTCTTTTTTATCATTGATTTCTAATTTCATACCATTATAATCTGGTAGAACACATGGTAGTATCTCTATTTTTTAAAAATATTTGCTGAGTTGCTTTGTGGTATAACATAGGGTCTATTTTAGAGAAAGATCCATGTGCTGCTGAGAAAATGTATTCATTTGTTGATGAATGGAATATTTTATATGTGTCTGTTAAGTCTAAATTATTGATTGTATTATTGATTCTATTGTTTCTTTGTTCAGATTTTGTTTGGAAGATCTATCAAGTGGCTAGAGAGGTGTTAAAGTCACCCAGTATGTTGTGTTGTGGTTTATTTGATTCCTGAATTTGAGAAGGATTTGTTTAATGTACATATATGCCTCATTGTTTGGTGCATAAATATTTATGACTGTTATGTCTTGTTGATTTATGGTTCCTTTAAGTAACAGGAAACGTCCTTCCTTATCCCTCCTGACTAACTTTGGCTTGAAGTCCCATTTGTTTGAGGATGGAAAGCCCTGCTTTTTCACTGAGTCCATATTGGTGGTATGTTTTTTCTCAACTTTTCACCTTTGGTCTGTGGCAGCATATTGTTGGGTCTTTTTTTTTTTTTTTTTTAATCCAATCTGCTGGTCTATATCTTTTGATTAATGAGTTTAGGTCATTAACATTCAGGGTTGTTATTAAAATATGACTTGTATTCCCATTTTACCTTATTTTTGGTTTTTTAACTTGTCTTTGAATTTCCTTTGATTGGATTTCTTTTAGTGTAGTTCCTCCCTTTGTTGTCTTTCATTGTTGTTTTTCATTTTCTCCTCAAGGAGTATTTTGCTGAGAATATTCTCTACTGCAGGCTTTCTAGTTGTAAATTCTTTTAACTTTTGTTTATCAGGGAAGGTTATTATCTCATCATCAAATCTGAAGCTTAATTGGCTGGATATAATATTCTTGGTTGGCATCCATTATCTTTCAGAATTTGGTATATGTTGTTCTGGGATCTCCTAGCTTTGAGGGTCTGGATTAAGAAATCTGCTGAGATCCAAATTGGCTTTCTCCTGTATGTAATCTGATACATTTTTCTTTCAGCCTTTAAGATTCTATATTTTGTATGGTAGGCATTTTTATTATAATATGCCTTGGTGTGGGTGTGTTGTAATTTTGCACATTTGGTGTCCTCTAAGTGTTTTATATTTGATTTCCCATTTCATTTTTCAGATTTGTGAAATTTTCTGATATTATTTCATTGAATAGATTTTTATATCTCTGTGCCTTCCTCAATTCCAATAATTCATAAATTTGATCTTTTCATGTTGGCCCATAATTCTTGGAGGTTCTGTTTATGTTTCCTTACCATCTTCACTGTGTGGTCAACTTCATTTTCAAGATTAAATATTTTGCCTTCATTGCTTGAGGATCTATCTTCCAAGTGACCTAGTCTGTTGGTGATGCTTTCTATTGAGAAAAGGGAGAAAGAGACTACAAGGAAACAGAAAAATAAGAGGAAAAGAGAGAGAGTGAGAAATACACAAAAATAATTAAAATTTAAAAAATTTACAATGAAAGTGTAATATCCTACACACACCTCCCAGTCTTCTGTAGCCTGATGCATGAAAGGTACTTGATAAAGAGCTTCTAGTCCCCAGCAGGTGTCCCAAGATGAGAGCTGCCCCAATTAAAGATGGATGCGTTGACATTGGGGATAATACATGATGGCGGCAGAGGCACCCCAATGCATTGGCAGATGGGGAGCTGCAGTGCAGTGTGGCACTGAGTCCGCTTGGGGCAGCACACCAGCATGAAGAACCATGTGGGCTGGGACTGGGCAGGCCAGTGCTGGAGATCAGTGCAAAGAAGTGATCTTTTACCTCCTGAATTTTATCTCTGATTTCACTCTTTATATCATTCTATACCTCACAGATCAGTTTAATAAGTACATTCTAAATTTCTTCTGTGACATTTCTTCCACTGTGGTGTTATTAGATTCTACTGTTGGTTGCATTTTGGTTTGTTTGGGGTGATTTCTTCCCTTATTTTTTTATGCTGTTTGTGTGTCTACCCACGTAGCACTGTGGATCAGAGACAGGACGGTTTCTATCTTATAGGCTTATATTGCCCTTGGATGTTGCCTTTAAGAGAAAGACAAATGACCACAGCAACCAATGCAAACAATATATAGCCTTAAGTCAAATAGCCCCTACTACTATGTCTACAGTTTTGTTGCAATAAACAGAAATGATGTGTTCAGCTATTATCTACAATAAAAAGAGTAAAAGTTTAAAATGTGGTTTACAATATTAGATGGTGGACAAAGAGAGAACAGGAAAGGAGTGGTGTAGGATGTGATGGTTATGAGGACAGAGGAGAGAAGACAGAAATAAAAAATTATAGAGAGTGCAAAGAAGGAAATAATTTGTTGATTTTTAGGAAGAGAAAAAAGATAGATAATCAAGGAAAACAAGTGAGAGAAAAAAATATATATAAATAAAAATTTAGAAAAAATAAAAAATAGAAAAGGTATAAATGAAAGAATGCAAAACAAAACTGAAATATACTATTCAGACACTCCAGTTCTTGATAAACTGATGCATGAAAAATAGTTGGTTTCAAAAATGGTGGAAATGTGAGAGAAAAAGAAAAAGAAAAAAAGAAGTTCTTGATGAAAAGCTGAACTTTTTGTGTGTGTGTGTGTGTGTGTGTGTGTGTGTGTGTGTGTGGTGCTGGGTATTGAACACAGCACCCTGTGCTTGACAGGCAAGCACTCTATGAACTGAGCTATATTCCCAGCCCTGAACAACTATTTATGTTGGAGTTCAAAAGTTTCTCAACTTCCCTTCTCAGCAGTTAGGTGGGTTATCAACTGCTTGGTGCAGGGGTGGATGAAGGCCAGGTGAAAAAACTTGTGGGCAAGCACCTGGATGTGCTGGTGGCTGGGAAGTTGCTTGCTGGACTGTCCAGGTCCCACAGATATGTGGGGTGTGGTGCTAGTTGAGGTTTGGCTATGTTGGGGGTCCAGCTGCTCTGCACTGAGAGGATCAAGGCAAGGTGCCAGAGTCCATGAGTGTGCACTGGGCTTGAAGGTGGGCTCTGGGACCTGTGGGTGGGCACTGGGACCTGCAGACCAGTTGCAAAGCTGTGAGCGATGGGCTGGACTGGGAGCCAGGGAGGGATTGGGACGCTGGGGACTGGGGAGCCAGAGGGACCCCTTGAGTGCTGGACTGATGCCTGATCTGATGGGACTTGTGGACAGGGGATGACAGACTGGGGAGGGAGTCAGGACCTTGGTTATGCTGGGACCTATTCCCAGGCACCTGGTGGGTGCTGGACTGGATGACGGGGTGAGCTGAGGGCACAGCGCCCTCACACCCTCTTGCAACCTTCTGACCCTGGTTCAATGTAACCAGCCCCATGAGTCACCATAAACTTCTGGACTCATGGAGCTTGGAGAGCCTGGCTTTCTCCTTCCTCTCTAACCTGTGTTCTCCAAGGTGAAAAACTCAGACAGGCACATGCAGACCAAGCTGCAGACTCACGGATCTGAGCTTCCAGTTTCTGTAGGCTGCACCATGCTGCAGTCCCAAGATGGCTCCTGAATCACAGACATTGATAAACTCAAATGAAGCATTTTTTTTTAAAGTATATTTGGTTACTGAGTTCAACAGTCTCTGATTCAGCTAGGGCAGGGCTGCCTCTCCCAAATCAGGAATTTTCACTCTAAACCTTTGCCTCAGGAGTGTCCCCACATCTGACCAAAGAAGAAGTTCCCTGTGTCTGGTCTCTGTTTGGGCAGTACCTTGTGTGACCAGCACAGTTGTTAATTCAGAAACCAGAGGGGAATGGGGGATGAATAAAAGACAAATAGACACACATAGAGGAAAAAGCTGGGTCTGGGTGGGTAGCCAAGCCCTGGTGAGGCTTGACTGACACCAGAGCTAACTCAGCATGTTTAGTGTATAGGTTTTGTCATCAAAAGGTTATTTGTGAGAAAGTGTTAGCAAAGCAGGCAGTCTGAAGGACACAATGAAATGTGCGAGATATTAGGTCATCTTGTTATGCCTAGATTCTCTACCCCTGAGAATGGGAGTCTGAATCCAAGGTTCCAAATGATGGAGCTGGTGCCTTTGCACATAACCTCCTCAGGTCAGTGTTTCCATAGCAACTGGGCCATCTTGACATGCACTTTTGCACAGGGAGTTCCCAGCCCAAAATAGTCATGAGGGAATCATGGGCCCTGGTTCAGGTCGCCGTCCTCCACATTGATTCAACAATAAACTTTTAAAGCATCAGTAGGGCATTGAAGAAATTGGGGGGAGGGATTTAAAACTTCCTATAATCAAATGAAAATGCAACACAGCAGAGTCTGTATGATAGAGTGAAAGCAGTTCTAAGAAGAAAGTTTATAGCTATGAATGCCTACATTAAAAAATCAGAAGACCCCACATAAATCACTTGATGATACATCTCAAGGCCTTAGGAAAATGAGACAAACCACACCCCAAAACAATTGAAGGAAATAGATAATAAAGATCAGAGCTGAAATTAAGGAAATAGAGACTAACACACAATACAAAGGATCAATGAATGAGGGATGTTTCTTTGGAAACATAAGAAAGATTGGTAAACACTTAGCCAAACTAACCAAAAGAAACAGATGATCCACATTAGTAAAATTAGAGACTAAAAAGGGATATTCCAATGAAACTAAAAACCTAGAATCCAAAATCCAGAGGATCATTAGGGACTGCGGGGAGCCACCTATGACATGCAATAAAACCAAACTTGGTTGAGCTATGGGGCAGGGAAATCTGGCTCGGGGGAACTGACGGTTATGGAAATTGTTCCGGATTGCCGGGAGTATGTGGTTGCCTGTGGTTGGTTCACTGCTGGAGCCTGAATGCAGCCCTAGAAGTGGGAATGACCCGCTTGACCCATGGCTTTCTACCTCCACTCTCCCCACCCCATTTACCATGAAAGAAGCTCCAGCTGGTCCCTTTTATGATTGGTACTGTTAAAAAGAAAGAAAACACAGGCTCCTCCATTTTGTTAGAGCCACACCCTTCTGGATGGCTCAACCCATCACATCCCTATTCTAAAGATAATTCATTTTTTCTTTTTTTTTAATTTATTTTTATTTTAAACAAATGGGATACATGTTGTTTCTGTTTGTACATGGAGTAACAGCATACCATTTGCATAATCATACATTTACATAGGGTAATGATGTTTGATTCATTCTGTTATTTTTTCCCTCCCCCCACCCCTCCCATCCCTCTTTTCCCTCTATACAGTCCCTCCATCCTCCATTCTTGCCTGCCTCACACCCCCCATTATGTGTCATCATTCGCCTCTCAGTGAGATCATTCGCCTTTTGGATTTTTGAGATTGGCTTATCTCACTTAGCATGATATTCTCCAATTTCATCCATTTGCCTGCAAATGCCATAATTTTATCATTCTTTATAGCTGAGTAATAGTCCATTGTGTATATATATATATATATATATATATATATATATATATCACAATTTCTTTATCCATTCATCAATTGAAGGGCATCTAGGTTGCTTCCACAGTCTGGCTACTGTGAATTGAGCAGCTATGAACATTGATGTGGCTGTATCTCTGTAGTATGCTGATTTTAAGTCCTTTGGGTATAGGCCAAGGAGTGGGATAGCTGGGCCAAATGGAGAGTCCATTCCAAGTTTTCTAAGAAATCTCCATACTGCTTTCCAGAGTGGCTGCACTAATTTGCAGCCCCACCAGCAATGTATGAGTATACCTTTTCGCCCACATCCTCGCCAACACCTGTTGTTGCTTGTATTCTTGATAATCGCCATTCTAATTGGGGTGAGATGGAATCTTAGTGTAGTTTTGATTTGCATTTCTCTTATTACTAGAGATGTTGAACATTTTTCCATATGTTTGTTGATTGCTTGTAGATCTTCTTCTGTGAGGTGTCTGTTCATTTATTTAGCCCATTTGTTGATTGGGTTATTTGTATTCTTGGTGTAGAGTTTTTTGAGTTCTTTATATATTCTGGAAATTAGTGCTCTATCTGACGTATGAGTGGCAAAGATATTCTCCCACTCTTTAGGCTCTCTCTTTCCATTGCTGATAGTTTCCTTTACTGAGAGAAAGCTATTTAGTTTGAATCTATCCCAGTTATTGATTCTTGCTTTTATTTCTTGTGCTATGGGAGTCCTGTTGAGGAAGTCTGATCCTAAGCCAACAAGGTGAAGATTTGGACCTACTTTTTCTTCTATAAGATCTCTGGTCTGATTTCAAGGTCCTTGATCCATTGTGAGTTGATTTTTGTGCAGGGTGAGAGATAGGGGTTTAGTTTCATTCTGTTGCATATGAATTTCCAGTTTTCCCAGCACCATTTGTTGAAGAGGCTATCTTTTCTCCATTGCATATTTTTGGCCCCTTTGTCTAGTATGAGAAAATTGTATTTATTTGGGTTTGTGTCCGTGTCCTCTATTCTGTACCATTGATCTACTTGTCTATTTTGGTGCCAATACCATGCCATTTTTGTTACTATTACTTTGTAGTATAGTTGAAGTTCTGGTATTGTGATACCCCCTGTTCCATTCTTCCTGCTAAGGATTGCTCTAGCTATTCTGGGTTTCTTATTCTTCCAGATGAATTTCATAATTGCTTGCTCTATTTCTGTAAGGTGCATCATTGGGATTTTAATTGGAATTGCATTGAATCTGTATAGCACTTTTGGTAGTATGGCCATTTTGACAATATTAATTCTGCCTATCCAAGAACATGGGAGATCTTTCCATCTTCTAAGGTCTTCCTCAATTTCTTTCTTCAATGTTTTGTAGTTTTCATTGTAGAGATCTTTTACCTCTTTGGTTAGATTGATGCCCAAGTATTTTATTGTTTTTGAGGCTATTGCAAATGGAGTTGTTTTCCTCGTTCCCCTTTCGGCTGTTTCATTGCTTGCATATAAAAATGCTTTAGATTTATGCGTGTTGATTTAATAGACTGCTATTTTGCTGAATTCATTGATGAGGTTTAGAAGTTTTCTGGAGGAATTTTTGGATCCTCTAAATATAGAATCATGTCATCAGCAAATAGTGACAGCTTAAGTTCCCCTTTTCCTATTTGTATCCCTTTAATTTCTTTAGTCTGACTAATTGCTCTGGCTAGAGTTTTGAGGACAATGTTGAATAGAAGTGGTGAAAGAGGACATCCCTGTCTTGTTCCCATTTTTAAAGGGAATGGTTTCAGTTTTTCTCCATTAAGAATGATGTTGGCCATGGGCTTAGCATAAATAGCCTTTACAATGTTCAGGTATGTTCCTACTATCCCTATTTTTTCTAGTGTTTTGAGCATGAAGGGTTGTTGTATTTTGCCAAACACTTTTTCTGCGTCAATTGAAATAACCATATGATTCTTATCCTTAAGTCTATTGACATGATGGATTACATTTATTGATTTATGGATGTTGAACCATCCTTGCATTCCAGGGATGAACCCCACTTGATCGTGGTGCATGATTTTCTTAATATGCTTTTAGATACAGTTTGCCAATATTTTGTTAAGGATCTTTGCATCTACATTCATCAAAGATATTGGTCTAAAATTTTGTTTCCTTGATGTGTCTTTTCCTGATTTGGGTATGAGGGTGATATTAGCTTCACAGAATGAGTTTGGTAGGGTACCCTCTTTTTCTATTTCCTGGAATACTTTGAGAAGTATTGGAATGAGATCTTCTCTGAAGGTCTTGTAGAACTCACCTGAGAATCTGTCTGGTCCTGGGCTTTTCTTGGATGGTAGGTTTTTAATGGCTTCTTCTATTTCATTGCTTGATATTGATCTGTTTAAATTGTGTATGTCCTCCGGGTTCAGTTTGGGAGGAGCATATGTCTCTAGAAATTTATCAGTGTCTTTGTTTGATTCTTTTTTGTTTGAATACAGATTTTCAAAGTAGCTTCTAATTATGTTTTGTATCTCAGTGGTGTCTGTCGTGATATTTCCTTTTTCATCACGAATTTTAGTAATTTGAGTTTTCTCTCTCCTTCTCTTTGTTAGTGTGGCTAAGGGTTTGTCTATTTTGTTTACTTTCTCAAAGAACCAACTTTTTGTTTTGTCAATTTTTTGAATAGTTTCTTTTGTTTCAATTTCATCGATTTCAGCTCTGATTTTAATTATTTCCTGTCTTCTACTACTTTTGTTGTTATTCTGTTCTTCTTTTTCTAGGGCTTTGAGCTGTAATGTTAGTTCACTTAGTTGTTGACTTTTCATTCTTTTCTGGAAAGTGCTCCATGCAATGAGTTTTCCTCTTAGTACCATTTTCATAGTGTCCCAGAGATTTTGATATGTTGTATTGTCATTCTCATTCACCTCTAAGAAATTTTTTATCTCCTCCCTCATGTTTTTTGTTATCCATGTTTCACTCAATAGCATATTATTTATTTTCCAGGTGTTGGAGTAATTTCTGTTTTTTATTTTGTCATTGATTTCTACTCTCAGTCCATTATGATCTGATAGAACACAAGGCAGTATCTCTATTTTTTTGCATTTCCTAAGGGCTGCTTTGTGGCATAACACATGGTCTATTTTCGAGAAGGTTCCATGTGCTGCTGAGAAGAAAGTGAATCTGCTCATTGATGGATGGAATATTCTATATATGTCTATCAAGTCTAGGTTATTGATTGTGTTATTGAGTTCTATGGTTTCTTTGGTTGGATTTTGTTTGGAAGATCTATCTAGTGGTGACAGCGGTGCATTAAAATCACCCAGAATTATTGTGTTGTGGTCTATGTGATTCTTGAAATTGAGAAGGATTTTTTTTGATGTACAGGGATGCACCAGTGTTTGGGGCATAAATATTTACTATCATTATGTCTTCCTGATTTATGGTTCCCTTAAGCAGTATGAAATGTCCTTCTTTATCCCTTCTGACTAACTTTAGCCTGAAGTCCATTTTATTTGATATAAGGATGGAGACCCCGCTTTTTTACTGAGTCCATGTGTGTGGTAGGTTTTTTCCCATCCTTTCACCTTTAGTCTGTCGATGTCTTTTTCTATGAGTGAGTCTCTTGCAGCCAGCACATTGTTGGGTCTTTCTTTTTAATCCATTCTGCCAGTCTATGTCTTTTGATTGATGAGTTTAGGCCATTAACATTCAGGCTTATTATTGAGATATGATTTGTATTCCCAGTCATTTGACTTATTTTTGGTTTTTAAGTCGACTTGGTTTCTGCTTTAAGTGGTTTTTCTCTAAGGTAGTTCCTCCCTTTGCTGACCTACCTTGTTGTTTTTCATTTCCTCCTCTTGGAATATTTTGTTGAGAACATTCTGTAGTGCAGGCTTTCTATTTGTAAAATTTTTTCACTTTTGTTTATCATGGAAGGATTTTATTTCATCTTCAAATCTGAAGGTTAGTTTTGCTTGGTATAGGATTCTTGGTTGGCAATCATGTTCTTTCAGAGCTTGAAATATGTTGTTCCAGGCCCTTGTGGCTTTTAGAGTCTGGGTTGAGAAGTCGGCTGCTATCCGTATTGGTCTCCCCCATATGTAATCTGATGCTTTTCTCTCACAGCCTTCAAAATTCTATCTTTATTTTGAATGTTAGGCATTTTCATTATAATGTGCCTTGGTGTGGATCTATTGTGATTCTGTGCATTTGGTGTTCTGTAAGCCTCTTGTATTTGATTTTCCATTTCATTCTTCAGGCTTGGGAATTTTCTGATATTATTTCATTGAATAGGTTGTTCATTCCTTTTGTTTGTATCTCTGTGCCTTCCTCCATCCCAATAATTCTTAAATTTGGTCTTTTCATGATGTTCCCATAGTTCTTGGAGATTCTGTTCATGATTTCTTACCATCTTCTCTGTTTGGGCAACTTTATTTTCAAGATTAAATATTTTGTCTTCATTGTCTGAGGTTCTGTCTTCCAAGTGGTCTAAGTCTGTTGGTGATGCTTTCCATTGAGTTTTTTATTTGGTTTATTATTTCCTTCATTTCAAGGATTTCCATTTTTTTTTTTTTGAGAATCTCTATCTCTTTGTTGAAATGATCTTTTGCTTCCTGCAGGTGCTCTTTCAGCTTACTGGTATTATCATTCATTGCCTGCATTTGCTCTCTTATCTCATCCTTTGCTTTGTGAATCATCTTAGTCATGTATAATCTGAAGTCCTTTTCTGACATTTCTTCTAACATACTGTCATTGGATTCTATTACTACAGAATCTAGATTTGTTTGGATCATTTTCTTCCCTTGTTTTTTCATGTTGTTCATGTATCTTCCCCTGTAGCAGTGCAGATCTTGGGTATTGCAGATTTCCCCCTACAGGCTTATAGTGGCCCTATAGGTTTCCAAAACCCTTACTTTAAGGGGAGATCAATATTAGCAGTGCCCAAATCAGACACTATGCAATCCTAGACCAAATAGCCCCTATGAGGACAATAACAAAATTGTCTTAATAAACAGAATGAATTCAAATATTATCTTCAGTAAAACAAACAGATTTGCAATAAGGTCTGCAGTTTCAAATGGAGGACAAAGAGGATACAGAGGGATGTAGAATTGGCTGTTAATGGGATAAGAAAAGATTATACAGAAGTTCTAGATAATAGAAAGGGTGAGAGTGTAATCAAAAGAAATCGGATGTTAGCATGCAAAAAAGGGAAAAAGAGACTCTGAGGGAACAGGTAAACAAAAGGAAAAGAGAGCAAGAAAAGTAAAGAAATAAAAACCTAAATTTTTTCAATAAGGAGAAAAAAGAAAATCTACTGTATAACAGTCATTTAGTAATGAAACCTCCCAAAGTTCAGTAGCCTGATGCATGAGAGGTACCTGACAATGAGCTTCAAGCCTCCAGTCGGTGTCTCAGGATGGGATTTGCCTCACCTAAAGATTGGAGCTATGGCTTCCAGGATTATCCAAGATGGCTGCTCTGGCTTTGAAATGTGTTGGCAAATGGAGAGCTGCATCTCAGGGTGTGGATGTGGTCAACTGGAGGTCCTGGAGGCGGGATGCGGTTGGTCAGGCAGGTTCTTGGAAGTCCGGTGTGTTTGGTGTGGTTGTGGGATCCTGGAGACCGGGTGCAATCAGTTGGTCTGGAGTCCTGGTGATAGGGCGCAGTCAGTTGGTCTGGGGGTCCTGCTGGCAGGGAGCAGTCAGTGGATGTGAGGGCCCCAGAGGCAGGGAGTGATCGGTCGGGCTGATGGATCCTGGAGACAGGGTCAGTCAGTCCGGCGAGGAGTCCTACGGGGCCTGGCTGTTGTCTCAAAATGGTGGCAGCCACGTGCAATCAAACTTACAAGTACTGTGACAGTGAACTTCCAGGCAACAGCAGGCAGCTGGTCCTCCACTGGCGGTCGGCGATCAGTTTGCTGACTGTTGTCGGACGATTGGGAGGTGAACCTCGTGCGATGGGTGATGGATAGGTGTAAGGCAGGCGATGGACTGACCAGAGGCAGGCAAATGCCATTTTTTTTGATAAATAAATTTCTTTATTTATCAGGATAAAGTCACTGAGCGAGTTGGTGGATGAGCCAGGCCGCCTACGTCGCGGAGGTAGGCGGCGGGCAGCTATCCCACCCAACCAGCAGGCCAAGGACCGACGTCATAACTGAGCAACCTTGCCTGACCCCTGCACCTACGTTGGTGCCATCACTGGTTGGTCGCAGTTGCGAAGCGAGCTGGCAGGCGAATCAAGCCGCTTGCATCGTGGAAGTAGCAGGCAGGCACCCAACCCGCCTGCCTTGCGGAGTTGGGTGGTGGGCAGCCATCCTGCCCAACCACCAGGCCAAAGACAGACGCCATCACTGAACAACTCTGCCCGACCACCACACTGAGGTTTGTCGCCATTATGGAGTTAGCCAGAGGCTTCTTTATAGGCTGGTACAGGCATTTTGAATTACTCCTGAGGGCGTGGCCATCATCATTGGAAGGGCAGCTCCCTTCCTGAGACACCAACAGGAGGCCAGAGGACCTTTGACAAGACCCAGGAGTCAAGAAGAGGAGGTATTGAGAGACTTGGGACCAACTCAGAGCCACCGGGGAATATACCCCACCTGAAGGCCACCACCTGTAGAAGGCCAGCTTCCTAGTGGAGCACCGCATTATCTCCAAGACTTCAGGCTACTGAAGGCTAAGAGGTGAGTTATTGGAAATCTACAGAGACAATATTAGTCAATAGAGGAAATTTGCAATATCCCAGAGTTTCACTATCAGAGGGGTAGATACCTGAACAATATGAGAAAACAAGGGAATAAAATGTCCCAAACAAACCTAGAGGGTATAACAATAAAATCCAATGACAGCATGGCAGAAGAAATGTCAGAAAGGGAGTTCACAATGTACATAATCAAAATGATCAGGGAAGCAAACGAGGAGATGAAAGAGCAAATGCAGGCATTGAATGATTGCACCAATCGACAGTTAAAAGAGCAAATACAGGAAGCAAAGTATCACTTCAATAGAGAGATATTGAAAAAAACAGAAATCCTTGAAATGAAGGAAACAATAAACCAAATTAAAAACTCCATAGAAAGCATGACTAATAGGATAGAATACCTGGAAGACAGAACCTCAGATATTGAAGACAAAACATTTAATCTTGAAAACAAAGGTGACCAAACAGAGAAGACAGTAAGAAATCATGAGCAGAATCTATAAGAACTATGGGATATCATGAAAAGGCCAAATTTAAGAATCATCAGGATTGAGGAAGGCTTAGAGAAACAAACCAAAGGAATGAACAATCTTATTCAATGAAATAATATCAGAAAATTTCCAAATGTGAAGAATGAAATGGAAAATCAAATAGGACTCCAAATACACAAAAGTACAATAGACCCACACCAAGGCACATTATAATGAAAATACTTAACATACAAAATAAAGACAGAATTTTAAAGGCTGTGAGAGAAAAGAATCAAATTACATTCAGGGGGAAACCAATACAGATATCAGCAGATTTTTCAATCCAGACCCTTAAAAGCTAGAAGGACCTGGAACAATATTTTTCAAGCTCTGAAAGAAAATGAATGCCAACCAAAAATCCTATACCCAGTTAAACTAACCTCCAGATTTGACGATGAAAAAAATCCTTCCATGATAAACAAAAGCTAAAAGAATTTACAAAAAGAAAGCCGGCATTACAGAACATTCTCAGCAAAATATTCCATGAGGAAGAGATGAAAAACAAGGATGCAAATCAGCAAAGGGAGGAGCTATCCTAAAGGAATTGTCAAATAAAGGAGGAACCAAGTCGTGTCAAAAAAAAAAAAAAAATGAACCAAATGACCAGGAATACAAATCATATCTCAATAATAACCCAGAATGTTAATGGCCTGAACTCATCAATCAAAAGACATAGACTGGCAGATTGGATTAAAAAGAAAGTTCCAACAATTTGCTACCTGCAAGAGACTCATCTCAGAAAGAGATATCCACAGACTAAATGTGAAAGGATGGGGAAAAACATACCATGCACATGGACACAGCAAAAAAGTTGGAGTATTCATCCTCAAATCAGATAATGTGGACTTCAAGCCAAAGTTAGTCAGAGGGATAAAGAAGGACATTACATACTGCTTAAGGGAAGCATAAATCAGCAAGACATAACAATCATAAATATCTATGCCCCAAACAGTGACTCATCCATATACGTAAAACAAATCCTTCTCAATGCCAGAAATCAAATAGAACACAACACAACAATACTAGGTGATTTTAACACACCTCTCTCACCGCTGGACAGATCCTCCAAACAAAAATTGAACAAAGATCTCAAAAACACAATCAATAATTTAGGCTTAATGGACATTTATAGAATATACCATCCAACAAAGAGTGAATACACTTTCTTCTCAGCAGCACATGGATCCTTCTCTAAAATAGAGCTCATGTATATATATATATATATATATATATATATATATATTTTTTTTTTTTTTTTTTTCGCAGTGTTGGGGATCAAACCCAGGGCCTTGTGCTTGCAAGGCAAGCATTCTACTGACTCAGCTATCTCCCCAGCCCTTAAAATAGAGCATATATTATGCCACAAAGCTACTGTTAGCAAATACAAGAAGACAGAGATAATACCTTGTATTCTATCAGATCATAATGGATTGAAAGTAGAAATAAATGACAGAGTAAAAAACAGAAACTACTCCTCCAACACCTGGAGATTAAATAATACGCTATTGTATGATGAATGGATAACAGAAGATATCAGGAAGGAAATTTAAAAATTCTTAGAGGTAAATGAGAACAAAGAAACAACATATCAAAAATCTCTGGGACATTATGAAAGGAGTTCTTAGAGGAAAATTTATTTCATGGAGCACATTCAATAAAAGAAGAAAAAAGTCAACAAATAAACGACCTAACACTATGGCTCATAGCCCTAGAAAAAGAAGAACAGAGCAATACCAAAAGTAGTAGAAGACAGGAAATAGTTAAAATCAGAGCTGAAATCAATGAAATTGAAACAAAAGAAACAATCAAAAAATTGACAAAATACATAGTTGATTTTTGAAAAAATAGACAAAATTGATAAACCCTTAGCCACACTAACAAAGAGAAGAAGAGAAAGCCTGAATTACAAAAATTCAGAATAAACAAGGAAATATCACAACAGACATGATTGAAATACAAAACATAATTAGAAGCTATTTTGAAAATCTATACTCCAACAAAATAGAAAATCTCAAAGACATCAACAGGTTTTAGAGATATATGAATGACCTAAACTGAACAAGGAGGACATACACAATTTAAACGGATCAATTTCAAGTAATGAAATAGAAGAAGTCATCAAAAGCCTACCAACAAAGAAAAGTCCAGGACCAAATGGGTTCTCAGCTGAGTTCTACAAAACCTTTAAAGAAGAGCTCATTCCAATACTTCTCAAAGCATTTCATGAAATAGAAGAGGAGGGAACCCTCCCAAACTCATTCAATGAAGCCAATATTACCCTGATACCTAAGCCAGACAGAGACACATCGAGGAAAGAAAATTTCAGACCAATATCCTTAATGAACATTGATGCAAAAATTCTCAACAAAATCTTAGCAAATCACATACAAAAACATATTAAAAAGATAGTGCACCATGATCAAGTGGGTTTTATCCCAGGGATACAAGGTTGGTTCAACATCCGGAAATCAATAAAGGTAATTCCCCATTATCAATAGACTTAAAGTCAAGAATCACATGATTATTTCGATAGATGCAGAAAAAGCATTTGATAAAATACAGCATCCCTTCATGCTCAAAACACTGGAAAAAATAGGGATAGTGGGAACATTCCTTAACATTGTAAAGGCCATCTATGCTAAGTCCATGGCCAATAGCATTCAAAATGGTGAAAAACTGAAAGCATTCCCCCTAAAAACTGGAACAAGGTAGGGATGCCCTCTTTCATCACTTCTATTCAACATTGTCCTCGAAACTCTAGCCAGAGCAATTATACAGACCAAGGAAATTAAAGGGATATGAATAAGGAAAAGAAGAACTCAACCTATCCCTATTTGCTGATGGCATGATTATATATTTAGAGGAACCAGAAAATTCCACCAGAAAACTTTTAGAACTCATAAGTGAATTCAGTAAATTAGCGGGATATAAGATTAATGCTCATAAATCCAATGCATTTTTATACATAAGTGATGAATCTTCTCTTTTATACATAAGTGATGAATCTTCAGAAAGAGAAGTTAGGAAAACTACCTCATTCACAATAGCTTCAAAAAAAAATAAAATACTTGGGAATCAATCTAACAAAAGAGGTGAAAGACCTCTACAATGAGAACTACAGAACACTAAAGAAAGAAATTAAAGAAAACCTTAGAAGATGGAAAGATCTCCCATGTTCTTGGATAGGCAGAACAAATATTGTCAAAATGGCCATACTACCAAAAGTGCTATACACATTCAATGCAATTCCAATTAAAGTCCCAATAACGTACCTCATGGAAATAGAGCAAGCAATCATGAAATTCATCTGGAAGAATAAGAAACCCAGAATAGCTAAAACAATCCTTAGCAGGAAGAGTGAAGCAGGGGGTATCACAATACCAGAACTTCAACTATACTACAAAGCAATAGTAACAAAACTGGCATGGTATTGGCACCAAAATAGACAGGTAGATCAGTGGTACAGAAGAGAGGACACGGACACAAACCCAAATAAATACAATTTTCTCATACTAGACAAAGGGGCCAAAAATATGCAATGGAGAAAAGATAGCCTCTCCAACAAATGGTGTGGGAAAACTGGAAATCCATATGCAACAGAATGAAACTAAACCCCTATCTCTCACCCTGCACAAAAATCAACTCACAATGGATCAAGGACCTTGAAATCAGACCAGAGACCCTGCATCTTATAGAAGAAAAAGTAGGTCCAAATCTTCACCTTGTTGGCTTAGGATCAGACTTCCTCAACAGGACTCCCATAGCACAAGAAATAAAAGCAAGAATCAGTAACTGGGATAGATTTAAACTAAAAAGCTTTCTCTCAGCAAAGGAAACTATCAGCAATGTGAAGAGAGAGCCTACAGAGTGGGAGAAAATCTTTGCCACTCATACTTCAGATAGAGCACTAATTTCCAGAATATATAAAGAACTCAAAAAACTCTACACCAAGAATACAAATAATTCAATCAACAAATGGCCTAAGGAAATGAACAGACACTTCACAGAAGAATATGTAGAAGCAATCAACAGATATATGAAAAAATGTTCAACATCTCTAGTAATAAGAGAAATGCAAATCAAAACTACCCTAAGATTCCATCTTCACCCCAATTAGAATGGCGATTATCAAGAATACAAGCAACAATAGGTGTTGGTGAGGATGTGGGAAAAAGGTACACTCATACATTGCTGGTGGGGCTGCAAATTAGTACAGCCACTCTGGAAAGCAGTATGGAGACTCCTTAGAAACTTGGAATGGACCCACCATTTGACCCAGCTATCCCACTCCTTGGCCTATACCCAAAGGACTTAAAATCAGCATACTACAGAGATACAGCCACATCAATGTTCATTGCTGCTCAATTCACCATAGCCAGATTGTGGAACCAACCTAGATGCCCTTCAGTTGATGAATAGATAAAGAAACTGTGGCATATATATACAATGGAATATTACTCCGCAATGAAGAATGATAAAATTATGGCATTTGCAGGCAAATGGATGAAATTGGAGAATATCATGCTAAGTGAGATAAGCCAATCTCAAAAAACTAAAGGACGAATGATCTCACTGATAAGCAGATGAGGACATATAATGGGGGGTGGGAGGGGTTAGCGTTAGGGTTAGGGTTAGGTTTAGGGTTAGGGATAAGGAGTGTGGTAAGAATGAAGGAAAGAAGGACTGTATAGAGGGAAAAGAGGGGTGGGAGGGGTGGGAGGGAAGGGAAAAAAATAATGAATCAAACATCATTGCCCTATGTAAATTTATGATTACACAAATGGTATGCCTTGACTCCATGTACAAATAGAGAAACAACATGTATCCCATTTGTACACAATAATAAAAAAAATATGTTCCGTACTTTTCCAATGTAATGGTTTATCATTGCTATTTTTATATGATCTAGTAAAAATAACTTAAATGTTTAAAAAAAAAAAGAATACAAGCAACAATAGGTGTTGGAGAGGATGTGGGGAAAAAGGTACACTCATACATTGCTGGTGGGGCTGCAAATTAGTGCAGCCACTCTGGAAAGCAGTGTGGAGATTCCTTAGAAAACTTGGAATGGAACCACCATTTGACCCAGCTATCCCACTCCTTGGCCTATACCCAAAGGACTTAAAATCAGCATACTACAGAGATACAGCCACAACAATGTTCATAGCTGCTCAATTCGCAATAGCCGATTTTGGAACCAACCTAGATGTCCTTCAATTGATGAATGGATAAAGAAACTGTGGTATATATATACCATGGAATATTACTCAGCCATAAAGAATAATAAAATTATGGCATTTGCAGGCAAATGGATGCAGTTGGAGAATATCATGCTAAGTGAGATAAGTCAATCTCAAAAATTAAAGGACAAATGATCTCACTGATAAGCAGATGATGACACATATGGGGGGTGGGAAGGGGGCCGGAATGGAGGAAGGAGGGACTATATAGAGGGATAAGAGGGGTGGGAGGGGTGGGGGGGGAAAAATAACAGAATGAATCAAACACCATTACCCTAGGTAAATGTATGATTACACAAATGATATGCCTCGACTTCATGTACAAACAGAGAAACAAGATGTATCCCATTTGTTTACAATAAAAATGAATTAAAAAAACAAAGAACCAATTGAATTATTATCTGAAAAAAAATTTCTTAGCTATTATTTTGCAGCCAGCCCAACCCTCTGGCAGGAACCCTGTTCCTCACCCACATGGGACATGCAGCGAGAACTGGCGCCTGAACAGGGACGGATCAAGAGGAATTCAGAAGAGGAAAGTTACAGGTGGGCGTTGGCCCTCTCTCATGAAAAACGTGCATGCAAATAGATTATTGAGAGAAGGAGAGAGGAATCTTTCTTAGCGTGATGCTAAGCATGGGGAATTTGCTCTCTACAGAGAGGGAAATTTACTTTGCTATCTTGAAAACTATCATAAAACAGAGGGGAAAGTATGTAAAATGAGCTCATGTTGCTCAATTCTTAGAGGCGATTCAGGAAGTTTGTGGTTTTTTGAGGAAGAATTGCTTGATTTGCACACTTGGGAAAAACTAGGCAGGGAGCTGCTTGTGGGTTGTATTTCAGCTACCATGCCTAGGAGTGCAATTGAAAACGTAGAAAGAATTTGGACTTTAATAGGGACTTGCTTGTATTTGGACCAAGATAGTGGATTGTGGACCTCGGGAGACTTAATCACGGGACTTATAAATGCTTGTAAAAGTTTTAGGCCTAATAGGTAGGAATCCCCATCTTCTAAGACCTCTTTGTTCACCAGGAACGTGTCAAGCAAAAAAGGAGGGAAAGGATTTGGAGGCTAGAGCCAAAGCACATTCATTATACAAAGAGATACAGAAAGATGGGCAGGGTCACTATGCAGGAATGGGAGAGGATTCAGAGTCAGAGGCCACTGGGTTAGCACAAGACCTCTATAATCTGAATTTGAATGGTCCTGCTCCAGTGATCCACTCTGGAGGAAGATTACAAGCCACAAAGGCCAAAGTTCCTGTTGCTGCCAAAATCTCCCCACTCTGACAGGGGCTTCGAGCCACTAAAACAGCGGGGGAGGAATTGCAGGTTCAGGTTATACCCTATTTTTTGAACAAACAGATCCTCAGAATTCAGAGGAGCCAAGAAGAACTCATGCGCCCATTCCTTTTAAAACATTAGAAGAGTTAAAATCTGCTTGCTCTACGCGTGGAGCAAACGCACCTTTTGTACAAAGCCTTTTAGAATCAGTGTGTAAGGAGCCCTACTGCCTACTGCGATTGGCTCATGCTAGCGAAAGCCTGCCTTTCAGGAGGCGAATATGGTTATGCAAGTCCAATGGGATGGAGACTTGCTCCGAGCAGGCGGAGACTAACAATGCACGGAGTTGGTATTACTTTGGATAAGACAAGTGTGACAGGATGATTTGCTGATTTGGGACAACAAATTATGATCTGCAAACTTATGCTCAGAAAAGTGCGTGTGGGAGAAGGGCATGGAAAGAATTAACTACGAAGGGACAGAAAACCCTAGATCTCAGCCAGGTGCAGCAGGGGCCCAGGAAAATTTCTCAGACTTTGTCGTGCATCTGTATCAAGCCAGGAGCCTTTGATTAGCCATACAAGCACCGCTGAGATTTTGGTTAAACAGCTGACTTGAAAACGCTAATAAAGTTTGCCAAGAGGTAATTCGGCCACATCATAAAAAGGGGACGATATCAGATTACATCTGTGTCTGTCCTGATATCAGATCAACATGCTCCCAAGGTGTAGCAGCGGCTGCCACCTTAAAACAAGTCTTACAACCTCCTGTAAGAGGCAAAGCTTTAATTGTGGCAAAAAGGGACATGTGGCTAGCGATTGTAGATGGCCACAAGGACAAAGAAGTGTTGGGGGGTTTGTCTGTGGTGCTTCAGGAGACACCTGGGGCTGGGGAATGCCATGCCCAGATTGGCATAACGGGGCAACCTCCATGTGCAGCAGGGAATCTGGAGGCGGGGCCAGCCCCGCCCCACCAGATAATGAGGCGCCACCTTTTGCTCGGGAGCAGCCATTGGTTCCAGTTCAATGGTCACTGGATCCTGCCCAGCCTCACTGTTTTCACCAGCGCTTGCTTTCGTTCTCTCGAGTAGATTGTCTTTAGCCAAAGTTAAACAGGAAAAATCTGAAGTTAATGAATGATGCTCTAATTGTGCTTTTTAATGGATTGATTTTTTACTTTTTAGGGATGATTTTTAAGGGTGAATAACAATTGTTAGGACAGAAAGCCAGACTTCAAACCTGGATTAAATCATATAAAAGCTTAACTGGTTATATCTTAATTTCCTAAACAGACTAAATCGAAAGCTTTGTAAGTGTTTGCTCATTATTGTGGAGCTCCACTTAAAAAAGTTATAAAATTTTTTCTTTTTATTTGATTTATAAATGTGTGCACACAGTGGTTGTATTTACATGATACCAAAATTCACAATTCAATGAGCATGCCAACAATTTAAAATTAAAATAAAAAATGGATTCAAATACCTTTAATTCATATGACTTAATAGGGTTTAATTTAAATTGGGGAAAAAATAAAGTTTTCTTTATTAATTCACATTTTTCCAGCTGGTCAAATAATTAATAAAATTCCTAATCCCTATACTATTCAAAATCTATATCCATCCATTTGCTCCTAACAAATTTCTTCAACAGGAAGGAGAGCATTAATACTGATATTTACATTTGTTTGATGTCTTGATTTTTAAGAATAAGTTAAATTTAAACAAATGGTATTAATTATCTAAGTCCTTATTATAGGAATACTTGTTGATTTACAAGGATGAAATGCTAAAAGATCATCTACTAAGTGTAAAAACATCAGATACTTTAACTAAAATATACTTAAACATTCGATGTGTTTTGTGTTTGTATTTTGGTTGATATAAACAAGATCTAAAATTCCCAAGGATCAAAAAAGAGGAAATAATTCAAACATTCATCTACTCTCATCCCAATAAAATAATTTCTTATGTCTGTTGAGTTTTATTATTTAGAAAAGCTAATTTTAAGGAAATTAAGATTCATACAATTTTGGTTAAACAATAACTGTTATTTTAAAATACCACCTTACATTCCAAATTTCAAATTTCACTTTAAAAGCTAAATTTGATTAATATAAAAATATCAATAACTATGTTTTAGTAACTACGATGATTATTACTAACTTGTTATGTTAATTGTATCTTTGTTTCCCAAATAAACAAGTCTTTAAAGTATAAGCTTTAAAAGGACATTATACTAAGTTGATGCTCTCCAAGCTAAAGATTCCTATAGTAATGGTCACTTACAAACTTACATAATAATAACAGATTCATTAAAAATTTAATTATATCATTTAATATTTTAGAATTAAATAAATATGATTCATAATTTTTTGTTACTCTCTACACTGAGAAGTAAACTTAACTGTATTTCTAAATGACAACTAAGAGATCCACTTAAGAAAAAGTAAGTATACATGAGAATCTCTTAAAATTCTATTCATGAATAAGTACTATTAACATTTACTACGTGAAGTTCTACAATGTTTTCCATACATATACTTATAGATATACATATTTTATACATATAGAATCATGTTATTTTTAAAACATAAAATTATTTTAAATTACACATAATTAATATTTTTTTACAATATTACTTTTAATGCCAAATTTTTTATCATATACTTCATTTATCCAAAACCTTATGTTGGACATTTAAATTATTTTTGCTACTTTAAAAACAAAGTTATTAAGAATATTCATACAGCTGTATATTTATGCATAAAAATTATTTTAACATAAATCCCTTAAAATATGATTGCTAGATCAATAACATGAAATTCTAAGACTTTTGAATAACTTATTGGATTGCTGTCCTGAAAGATACTTCTAGTTCACATCCTACACATTATGTGAGAGTGCTAATTCCCCATACTTAGTTCAACTCTAAATTTGATGATAATAAATTTTTTTTTCATAATTTGGAAGGTAAAAAGTTACTCATTCTTGTACTTCATTTTTTAATTAATATATGGAAGAAATTTTTCCTATGCTCACTAAACATACGTATTTCTTGTTTAAAAAAAAAAGCCTATTTATATCTTCTATATCCTTTGTGGAGGCTCTCTCTATTAAGTTAAAAGTTTACTTCTCATCTCATTCCAAGACAAAATAATCATGCAGTTTCATTTAAAGTTAAATTCAAAAAATAATTTTGTGATGCAAATTACTATATTACTAATATAAACAAAATGCTATATATAACTAAAGATTTAAATTTATATAATTATATTATTTAATTCATAACTATTATGTTAAATGTTTTTACTCTTATTAATTTCATATTGTATTTCCCTTACAAAACTTTCAACTACTGTTTAATGCCTTCACCACAAGTACCAATTCTAGTATAACAACTTCAGTTAATTTAAGGTAATAAGACCATTTCCTGTAAGACAAACAAGTTGTAAAACTGACTTTCAATATCTATACTGACTCCATTTTATAACTTTGTTGCTCAACCCATTACAAAGGCAAATCATACATTTGGTAAAAACTATTAATGACGTCTTCGGCTCAATAACTTTGACTTTAACACTAGGTAACTTTTACTAATTTTTTTGGCCAAATAAAAACATTTATTAAGTCACTTCTTAGGGTTCGAATACGTGTACAATGCTAGGCCACTGTCTGCAGTTTAAGGCTAATGATTCTCCAGCTTATATCAACTTTTTTCTACAACTTTAAAAAAGGTAAAAAAGGGGGAAACAGAATCTTATATAAACCCACTAAATCTCACAAAACTATTTCAAAAAGTTTTTTTAAATTGTGATATTAATAGTCTCACTGCTGCTGAGTGACACATGGAGTGATGGAATGCACCAGATTTTACAATACTATAGGGTAGAGGCTATATTTGTATATTTCCAAAATTACCTACCTGTCATGGTGGAGACAACTGGAGGACCTGACACTTGAGGCTAAAGGGATGGTTCAATGATAAGGAGATTGTAAGTCTCCAACCACAATGTTTGTGGTCATGCTAGTTCTATTGAGCTGTCGGGTAAGTGGAGTCCATGGGGAAACTTATTAGGCCTATTTCTCAGATCCACCTTTAATACACCCAGTGATGTGGACTGGAGAATCCATCCCAGTATCTACTTGTGATACTCGTATAATGGGAGATTTCACAGATAAACAGATTACACTTATTCATGCTACTGGATTTAATTATACTGGCTACAGAGGGAAATTACACATATACTGGTCCCATGGTCAATATGGTGGTTATTTAAAGGTAACTTTTGAAGAAAAAAGACAGCATGGGGAGTACCTAGGCCAGTCAATCATACTGCCCTTGGAACTTAAGATTATACGTCCAAACAGTTATTAAAATGGAACTTTCTCATAACGAGCCAGTCATTTCCATGGAATAGCCACCGAAGTCTTATGGCCTTAATTGTTCTGCAGTAAAATTTGGCACCTTTCCTAAATGGATGGGATGTGCAAATGTCTTGCCAATGCAACATAAAATATTTAAAAGCAGTGGATATCTTTGGATTGATCCTCAAAGATTGATCCAAGGCATTACATCAGAATGTCGCTTCCTCCAGAAGGTCCACAGCCAGGGGCTCCATGTGGCTGCACTGCCACTACATGAGTTTCACTTTACTTCTTCTTGAGAAGAACTTGCAGGCAACCTGTTTAATCTGAATTTTTGACACAAGAGAAGATCTGAGAAACTAGGAAACCAGTTGAGTTATCTAGAACTATTTTTGGAATACAAGATAAGATTAGATATACAATCATTCTGATTTTTTGAAATGCCATGTGATTTAGACTACTCCCTACTGTTTGGGTAATACTTTGCGCTACTAGTAACCATGTAATGAAGACCAAACTAGAGCCCAGCAAATTGACTGATGTCACACCACAAAGATGAGTAATTCACATTTGCACTCTAACAGTTATTTCTTACTTGATAACAATTTGGGTCCCATATGTTTCGGTGTATTCTTTCAGGCTTCTATCTGTTCCCACATTCACTATATCTAGGGGCGTAGTTCATTCTGTCAAGATGCTATGACACCTGGAAGTTAAGTCTTGATAAAATGATTGAGATCAAATTAAATGCTTCAGCAGCCACTGTTACAGATATCGGTAATAAGCTTTCTGCTCTCACGTTTAAACAAAGGTTTAAATGCCATGCTGATTATGTCTGTGTTACTGCGGCCAAATATCATTCTTCCCAACGGGACTGGGAAAAGGTTAAAAATCATCTAGTGGTGTTTGGCATAGCAGCGACGATAGTCTGGATCTTACGTTACATCATCGCATCCAGGACATTCAGAAAAGCAGAACTGATCTCATGGACCCTGCCTCTCTAGCTCTCACGGCTTTAATCCTGAGGATATGTTGAATCATTCTGCGTGGTATATTACTGGAATATACATGTTTGCTACTGATTCTTTTTTGTATCATGATAAGAGGTTGCCATACCCTCAGAAGCAAGATCCAGGACCTCAAAGTAGCTGCCCATCATCTACATTTAAAAAATAGGAAAAAGGAGGAGATGCAGGGCACCATCCATGGCCTGTGTTAAAACCAAGCTTGGCTGAGCTGCTGGACAGGGAAATCTGGCTCTCAGGAAATGACCGTTATGGAAAATTGTTCTGCTTGCCTGGAGTATGTGGTTGCCTGTGGCTGGTCCACCACTGGCGTCTGAATGCAGCCCTAGAAGTGGGAATGACCCGCTCGACCCAAATGACTTGCTACCTCCACCCCAGCCTGTTTTTCAGGGGAGACGCGCCTTCTGGTGCCCTTTTGGTCTGTACCCCTATAAATAAAGGAAACGCGGGCTCCCCCATTTTGTTAGAGCCAGACCATTCTGGACGGCTCAGCCCATCACGCCCCTATTCTAAAGGTGATCCTGTCTCCTGTCATTTTTTCTGATAATAAACTTCTTAGCTATTATGTTGCAGCCAGCTCACCCTCAACAGGAACTCTTCCTCCCCACGCGGGATGCACAGGGAGAAGGGACTATTTGGAAAACTTATATTTCAAAAAATGGGAAAATATGGAAGAAATTATTAAATTTCTAGACACATATGACTTATCAAAATTGAATCAAGAGGTTATTAAAACCCCAAATAGACCAATAACAGGAAATGTAGAAATAATGAGAAAGTCCCCCCCATCAAAAAATGAATAAATAAAAGTCCAGGACTATATAGATTTACAGGGGAATTTTACCAGATCTTTAAAGAATAACTAACATCCATGTTCCTCAAACTATTCCATGAAATAGAAAAGGAGAGAGTGCTTCCAAACACATTCTATGACACCGTATCACCCTAATCCCCAAACTGGATAAGAACCCAACGAAGAAAGAAAACGACAGATCAATATCCTTGATGGACACAGACACAGCATCCTTAATAAAATGCTTGCAAGGCAAATTCTACGAAGATTACACACCACTAGAAAGATCATGCACCATTATTAAGTTGACTACATTCCAGGAAGGTAAGAAAGATTGAGTATATGCAAATCAACAAACAGAACACACCACATAAATAGAACCCAGGGCAAAAATCACATGAGCACCTTGATGGATGTGGTAAAAGCCTTCAACAAAATTCAATGCCCCTTCAAGATAAAAGTCCTGAAGAAACTGGATATAGAAGGATACTACCTCAACATAATAAAGGTCATATCTGAACTCATAAATAAGACAAAGTTATCTGCTCTCACCACTCCTTTTAATACAGTACTTAAAATTAGGCAGAGCGATGTGGCAAGAGAAGAAAATAAAAGGGATAAAATAGGAAAGTAAGAAGTCAAATGATCACTATTTGTAGATGATATAATCCTATACTTAGAAGACCCTAAAAACTCCACCAAAGATTTTGAAATCTGATAAAAAAAAATTCAGCAAAATAGCAGGATACAAAATCAACATACAAAAAGTCAGTAACTTTTTCATCAATAATGAACCCACTGAGAAAGAAATTGGTAAAATAATTCCAATAACAATAGCCTAAATAAATAAACACAGCAAAACAAAAACCTGGAATAAATCTAGCTAAGGAGGTGAAAAGACCCCTACAATGAAAATTATAGAACACTAAAGAAATTTAAGAAGACACTGGAAGATGGGAAGTTCTCCTGTGCTCTTGAATAGGCAGAATTAATATTGTTACAATGGCCATGTTACCAACAACAATATACAGATTCAATGCAACCTCCCTCAAAATACCAATGGCATTCTTCACAGAAGTAGAAAAACATGGCTGAAATTCACAGAGAAGAATGAAAGACTCAGCCTTGCCAAACAAATCCTGAGCAATAAGAGCGATGCTGGGGCACCACAAACCTATCTCAAATGATACTACAGAGCCAGAGTCACTGAACAGCCTGGTAGGGCATAAAAACAGACTCACGGACCAGTGGACTAGAATAGAAGACACAGAGACAAACCCACAGAGACAGACAGTCATCTGATTCTTGACAAAAGCATACATGGGAGAAAAGATAGTCTCTTTTTTTTAAAATTAAGATCTTTTTTATTTTTACAGGCTGCATTTTGATTCATTGTACACAAATAGGATACAACTTTTCATTTCTATGGTTGTACACAATGTAGATTCACACCATTCATGCAATCATACATATACATAGGGTAATGCTGTCTGTTTCATTCTACTATCTTTCTGTCCCCCAATCCCTCCCACTCCATTTTCCTCTACACCATCCAAATTTCCTTCATTCTTTCCTTCCCCCCACAACCACTCCCCCCCCTCGTTATATATTGTCATCCACTTATCAGAGAAAACATTTGGTCTTTGGTTTTTTGGGCTTGGCCTAATTCACTTAGCATATTTTCCAACTTCATCCATTTACCAGCAAATGTCATAATTTTATTCTTCTTTATGGCTGAGTAATATTCCATTGTGTATATATGCCAGAGTTTCTTTATCCATTCATCAATTGAAGGGCCTCTAGGTTGGTTTCACAGTCTAGCTATTGTGAATTGAGCTGCTAAGAACATTGATGTGGCTGCATCACTGTAGTATGCTGATTTTAAGTCCTTTGGGTATAAACCAAGGAGTGGGATAGCTGGGTCAAAAGGTGGGTCCATTCCAAGCTTTCTGAGCAATCTCCACACTGCTTTCCAGAGTGGCTGCACCAATTTGCAACTCCACCAGCAATGTATGAGTGTGCCTTTTCCCCACAGCCACGCTGTAATGTATAAAGCTGCTCCCCCGCCCTTCCTGGTTCAGCCATTTTCCCTGCCTCCCAACCACTTGTCAATCTGTGAACATCCTAGCTAGCTATTGGTTCATCATTCAGCTTGCAAGTATCCTTCTCCGATATTGGTCCCCTGTTAGTCCAGTGGACTTCAACCGCCATCTTTCCTCTCTTGCTTCTCTCTCCTACACACTTGCTTTTCCTCCTCCTCGCTTTCCACTCTCTCTAGTGTGAGCCCTTTCTCTTTCTCTCTTTTCCTCTCATTTTCTCTCTTACCCTGCAGGGAGACACTCTGTTTGCTTAATAAATTCCCTTATGTGATTTCCCATGTCCGTGGTGGATTTCTGGGAGCTATTGTTGAGCCGCAACTGAGACAAGGCTTACGGAGCGCCAGGGCTACTGCGGGTCCCGAGCTGAGCTGCATTTTTCCTTACACACGCCAACACTTATTATTGCTTGTGCTCTTGATAATAGCCATTCTAATTGGAGTTAGATGAAATCTTAGGGTGGTTTTAATTTGCATTTCTCTAATTACTAGGGATGATGAACACTTTTTCATATATTGATCACCTGTGTATCTTCTTCTGTGAAGTGTATGCCCATTTCCTTAGACCATTTATTGATTGGGTTCTTTGTATTTTGGGTGTAAAGTTCTTTATAAACTTTGGAGTTTAGTACTCTGTCTGAAGTGTGTGTGGAAAAGATTTGGGAATCAATCTAACCAAAGAGGTGAAAGATTGCTACAGTGAAAACTACAGAACATTAAAGAAAGAAATTGAAGAAGACCTTAGAAGATGGAAAGATCTCCCCTGTTCTTGGATAGGCAGAATTAATATTATCAAAATGGCCATACTTCCAAGGGTGCTATACAGATTTAACGCAATTCCAATTAAAATCCCTATGAGATTTCTCATAGAAACAGAAAAGGCAATCATGAAAAGTTCATTTGGAAGAACAAAAGACCCAGAATAGCCAAAGAAATCCTGGGCAGGAAGAGAGATGCAGGAGGTATCACAATACCAGACCTTAAACTCTACTATAGAGCAATAGTAACAAAAACAATATGGTATTGGCACCAAAATAGACAGGTAGACCAATGGTACAGGATAGAAGACATGGAGACATACCCATATAAGTACAGTTATCTCATACTAGACAAAGGTGCCAAAAACTTACAATGGGAGAAAAGATAGCCTCTTCAACAAATGGTGCTGGGAAAACTGGAAATCCATATGCAGTAAAATGAAATTAAACCACTATCTCTCACCCTGTACAACACTCAACTCAAAATGGATCAAGGATCTAGGAATTAAACCTAAGACCCTTTACCACATAGAAGAAAAAGTAGACCTGAATCTCCATCACGTTGGCTTAGGACCAGACTTCCTTAACAAGACCCCCATAATGCAAGAAATAAAAGCAAGAATCAATAAATGGGATAGATTCAAACTAAAAAGTTTTTTCTCAGCACAGGAAACAATCAATAATGTGAAAAGAGAGCCTACAGAGTGAGAGAGAATCTTTTTCACACACACTTTTAACAAATAGTGGGGGAAACTGGATTTCCACATGTAGAAGATCGACCCTAGATCCCTGTATCTCACTCTGTACCGAAGCCCAATCAAAATGGATCCAATACCTAAGTATAGATCTGAAATTTGAAACCGCTAGAATAAAGCACAGGGAAGGGCTGGGGAGATAGCTCACTTGGTAGAGTGCTTGCCTTGCAAGCACAAGGCCCTGGGTTCGGTCCCCAGCACCACAAAAAAAAAAAAAAAAAAAAAAAAAAAAAAAAAAAAGCACAGGGAAAACTGTCCAAGATACTGACTAGGACTCCTGCAGCCTAGGAAACCATATTGAGAATTAACAAATGGGGTGATTTAAAAGTTTCTTCACAGCACAGTAAACAACAGAGCAGACAGCTGCAGAAGGGGAGAAGATCTTTGCCAGCTCCTCTTTTGACAGAGCATTAGTATCCAGGGACTCAAAAATCTTGATAGTAATACTAATACTGTTACTAATTAAAAAATCAAATAAATGAGCAAATGAACTGAACAGACACTTCTCAAAAGAAGTACAAATGACCAATAATTACATGAAAAAATGATTAACATCTTTAGCCATCAGGAAGATGTAAATCAAAACTGCATTGAAACTCTAGAACACATAAAGAACTCAAAAAACTCAACACCAAAAAAACAAATAACCCAATCAATAAATGGGCAAGGAACTGAACAGACACTTCACCAAAGAAGATATATAGTCAATCAAAAAATATATGAAAAAATGTTCACTATCTCTAGCAAATCAAAACTCCTAAGATTTTATCTCACTCTAATCAGAATGGCAATTATCAAGAATACAAGCAACAATAAGTTCTGGCATGGATGTGGGGACAAAGGTTCACTCGTATGTTGCTGGTGGGACTGCAAATTGGTGCAACCACTATGGAAAGCAGTGTGGAGATTCCTCAGAAAACTTGGAATGGAACCACCGTTTGATGTGATCCTACAGTATGTACAATCAGCAAAAGGAGAAATCACACTCCCATTTATGTATGATCTATCAAAATGTATAAATGCATTCTACTGTCATGTACAACTAATTAGAACAAATTTTAAAAATTAATAAAAAACAACATTGATTCCATCTCACCCCAGTCAGAATGGCAGTCATCAAGAATACAAATCACAATAAATGCAAAGATTTGGGGGAAAGAAGCCTTTACATACTATTGCTGGGAATGTAAATTAGTATAGCCACTATACAAATCAGTATGAGTTTCCTCGGAAAATTAAAAACAGAACTTTAGCATTCCTTGCTATATGTTATGGTTTGATTCTTTAATGACTTTAATGACTTTGAAAAAACTAATGTGGCATTGCAGGAATGCTGAGAAGAGAGTTGTAATCTCATCCGTGGATTGATCCACTTGATGGATTAATAGTTAGAAGGAACTACTACTGGGTGGCAACACAGGCAGGTTGGGCATGGCTGGAGGAAGTGGGTCCCTGGAGGCGTGTCCTTGGACGGTATCTTGTTCCTGGAGCCTCCTTTGCTCTGCTCCCTGGATGCCAGCTTTCTTCCACCACACCCTTCCACCTGGATGCTTTGCCTCCCATCAGCCCCAGAACAACGGATCTGACTGTGGACTGAACCTCTGGAACCATGAGCCTCAAAAAGCCCTTTCCTCTGCTAAGTTGTCATTCCCACATCTTTTGATCCCAGCAATGACACTGACTGACAGTATGTGTCTGACAGAATCAAAGTCAGCACACTTTTTAGAGACACTGCATACCGTGTCTACTGGGGCACGACTCACAATGACCAAGGTACGGAACCAGCCCCGTTGCCCATCAAGGGGTGAATGGGATGTAAACGAAAATGGGATGTAAACACAAGAGCATTTTTTCAGCTGCAAAGAAGAACAAAATCATGTGGTTTGCAGGAAAAATAAATGGAACTAGAGACCATAATGTCAAGCAGAATAAATCAGACTCAAAAGGACAAGTGTCTCATGCTTTCTTTCAAATGTGGAATCTAAAAAAAAAAAAAAGGTCCATGGGGAGCAGGAGGGGAATCTGTAAAAAGGACGAGGGAGGGAAAGGCGGAGAAGAGAAGGGTCGGCAGCGGGCGAGGAGGAATGACCTATATTTCATATGCACGTGTGAACCTGCCACAGGGAAACTCACTGCAATCAACAGACACCAGGGACCGGGAACAGCGCCGGGACCTTACCACACCCGGCTTCAAAAGGAAGCAGGAGGGGCCCACAAGGCAGGGTCCCAGCATGACATCAGGCATGGGGACCCACACAGCAGAAGAGAGACCCCGGAAATACCTCCCTGTACCTGCAGCCAAGTGATGGTGACAGGGGCAGCAAGAGCTGCTGCCGGGACAGTCTCATCAATCAGCAGGACACGGACGCTCCATCCCCACGGCAGCAGCTCGGTCCCTTCTCGCCACCCGAGCACCCAGCGAGGTGGTTCAAGGACTGAAATGCGGATCCTGAACTCTCGGAGGAGTGGAAGAAAATACTGGGGAGAGGCTTCAGGACCCTGGGCGGACAGACTTTTGGAATGTGACCCCAAAAGCGCAGGCAACAAGAGCGAAATTCAACAAGTGGGAGTAAACTAAAAAGCGTCTGCACAGCCCAGGAAACAATCAGCAGAGCACAGGGACAACCCGGCCCAGGAGAGAGCGTGTGTGTGGACCATCTGAGGAGGAGTCCTTTTCCAGAACACCGACAGAAGGGTAATAATTAGATTTGGAAAGGAGCCAACGACCTCAAGAGACACTTCTTTAAAGAAAATCTACCGACGGCCAAGAGGCATGTGAGATGCTCAGCATCAACCGTCATCGAGAAATGCAAATCAAAAGCGCGGTGAGATATCACCTCACCCCACGGGAATGGCTATGCTCAAACACACAAAGCAAGCTGGGAAGGCCTGGAAGAGGGCGCCGCTGAACACTGTCGGAGGAAACGTACATTCCTGGGGCCGCTGTGAAAACCCACACGGAGTTTCCTCAAAGAACTAGAGCGAGAACTACCCGATGCTCTGCCAACCCCCAGGAAAGGACGTCAGGATGTGAAGACATCTGCGGCACATGAGCCGAGATGTGGAATCAGCCTCTGTGCTCATCAGCGATGGACAGTTAAGGAAGTGTGACGCACACACATGCACACACGTATGCACGCTGGCAAACTGTTCTGCCACAAGAGAATGAAATTTCCTCATCTGCTGCAACGTGGATGGTGTTGTTCACCGAAAGACAAAGGCCACATTTTCTCCTGTATAAGTGGAAACGACAAAATGGACCTCAAAGAAACAGCGGAGCCTGGGAAAGGTGGGAGGGAGAGAGGAGATGGTTAACAGGACCAGGCTGCAGCTGGATAGGAGCAGTGCCTTCCAGCGTTCTGTAGCACAGGTGGATGATCGTGGCTGACAACAATTAACTGAATGTTACAAAGTACCAGTAAAGAATGTTCCCGACACAGGGAAATGGTAACTACGAGGTGACAGAGATGCCACTTGCCCTGATCCGAACGTCGTACATTGCTTATATGTAACCAGATGTCACATTGTACCCCATAAGTGTGTACGATTACTATGTGTCAGTTTAAAATAAAAATGCATTTTCAAAGTTATAAAATAAAAAATTGGGCTAGGGAGATAGCTCAGTTGGTAGAGTGTTTGCCTCACAAGCACAAGGCCCTGGGTTCAATCCCCAGCACCACAAAAAAAAAAAAAAAAAAAAAAAAAAAAAAAAATTGGAAAGAGGGGAAAAGTAGAATTGATACATACATTTGAGAGGGGCCTCTTCATCGGAGGGAGGAGAAGAATCATTCGCCGTCCATCCGGGCCCTTTCAGCAGCTCTGCTCAACAGAGGTCAGGAAGGGAACCGGCGGACCCCGAGGGAGACGGCGGAGCCTGACGCAAGCTCCGGTCTCCTCCACCTCCTCTCACTCAGCCCTCGGCCTGACCTCTGCTTCCTGGGGTTGCTGTAAGTGGTCATCACGGACCTGGAGGCTTGATGCAGCACAAATGCACTCTCACTGCCTGGAGGCTAGAAGTCCAAGCAAGGTGCCAGGAGGCCACGGTCCTTCTCAGCCTCTGGCTGGGGCCTCCCTTGCCCCTTTTCAGCTTCTGGTGGCTCCTGGTCTTCTTGGTGCCCCTGGGCTATGGCTTCCCACAGGGTCTCTCTGCATCCTCTCCTCTTCTTATTAGGACCCCAGATATCGGATTTAAGGCCCACCCTAATCCAGCATGACCTCAATTACTTACTTCTGCACAGGCTCCATTTCCGAATACGGGCACGATCTCCAGGCGGGTGCCAGTTGGAGGGACCCTGTCACACCCAATTCACAACCCAATCACAATGGGACTGAAGAATACCTCTTCCTTTCCAAACCCAGGCTGACTCCCGGGCAGAAAAGAGTGTGGATGTTCGTGTGTCTCTGACCCCTTGCCACCCCACCACTTGGTGCTCATCCTAATGAGAGTCATACGCAGCCTCTTCCCAGCAGGCGCCTCTTCCGACATGTCTGGGTGCCACCCTGCTCCCTGGAGGAGGCAGCCCTTCCCTCCTCTCCAGGGTAGGGTGAGTGCTCAGCTCCACCCAGATCCAGGCTCCGCAGAGCCAGCGCTAATTCTGCCAGGCTAACTTTCAAACTGAATCGACCCAAATCTTTCACGACTCAAATCTTTCACGACTCAAATCTTTCAGGACTCAAAGACAAACTTTAATTGTAAGCACCGAATCCAGTGATGAGCACGTGGGCCTATTTTCCTTTGAAAAATGCAACACATTTTACAAATGCTTTTGGGTATTTCCTGAGTGTTCATTCCATGCCAGGGTCTCCCTGGGCCTTGTGTAGTTGAACCCTGTCAACAGTCCCATAAGATGGACATCACTATCGTCATTTCTTGGATGAGGAATCAGGGCCCAGAGAGGGTGAACAGTTCCCACAGCCTGTTTGGCTAGGAAGTAGTAGAGTCTAGATTCAAACCCAGGACTTGCTGACACCATGACCAGTGTTCTAGACCTCTCTCACCTATTGCCTCTTGTCCTAAAGGAGTGCAGGGTACAGATCATTTATTTATCAGCGGAGTTTAGACTAGAAAGTTCAGCAGGGTGAACAGCGTTCTGGATGAAGCATGGGCTGGTGTAGCTGGAAATGGCACTCTGATCGTGATCCCTTGCTGACACTTCTTATTTGCCATTCCCTGAAGCTGAACTCCGCTGAGTCAAAGAGCTCTTGGGAGATTCCACCCAGGAAGGCCGGCTCCTGCCCAGGGCTGGTGTCTCGGCAGCCAGGCGGTCACTCTGAACCGGGGAGGCCTTACTGGAAGCCTGTACTGAGAGACACAGATCCCAGCACCAGAGCTGCCAGCCCTGGACTGACACGCCCCAGGAGTCCACCATGAACTGTTGACAAGCCGCTGTCCATCCTGCCACTGAGTCAGAACGTTCTAACCTGCAGAGACCGTGCTCAGATCTCCACCTGTCAGAGCACCAGGCACCCAGCAGCAGAGCCACATCCCCTGGGAAGTCATCCCAGGATGAGTGCTCTGCTCAGGGATCCCAGGCTTCCCTAATAAGTGGGGACAGGGCTGGCCTTTGTTTCCTCCGAGTGTTCTGAAGTCTGCAGGTGCTGGAGGCCCAACAGCCATTCCTGGGGCAAGCGGGGGAATTTATATTAAGAGAATTCTGACTTCAGTCCTGACCGTGCCCCCATCCCCATAGCATTGAGAAATGCACCACATTCTTCCACTTTCCCTGTTGGGCAGGAATGTGGCTTACCAACCTGGTGCCTGCAAGTTGGCTAGGGCCAGAGACACCCCCCAACCTGGCACTTCTTTTGGTTTATAAACGCCACACTTTAAAGTGCCAAAATGCCTCTCCCTGGTCTTCCCCTTGCTGCCTCTCATTTCTGTTTTGGATTTTTATCATAAACTCTATAATAAAGGGCTGAGATTGGGTCAGCAGTTGTCCCCCACCCCAAGAAGCTGAAAAGGCAAAGCTGGGCGCCTGGGCCTCTCTACACCTGGTGGCATAAACAGGCTTCTCTCTGGGTCTCTGTAGGAGGTGGGGACACCTGGGAATGCTCATTACGTGGGGCCATCATTCCCGGGTCCCAGTCCTCCTCCTACTACCAGACAAGGCCAGTCCATCTGTTGGGTGTCATGCAGCAAAGTCCTAGCCCTCCTGCTGCACGGTCACTTGCCAAGGCGCTGGCAGGGTCGGGGGCAGGTCAGACCCCGCCTCCCACCGCGACCCTGTAGCCGACCCTGAGCTTCACCCTGCAATTAGTCACGGGCTCTGGTTACCGTCCCCCGGAATCTGGGGCAGGTTATCTGGGGAGGAGTCCGGAGACAGGAGAGACTCATGATTGCCAAAAGTGGGTTCGGTTATTCCGCCGGCGCCTGAGTGACGGGGCCTATACTTTGCAGATCACGGTGATGAAAGGCGGCAATTGGCCTCTTGGCCCGCGGGGGCGCGGGTGATCCTGCGCGCAGGGCGCACGCTGTTAATCAGGCCTGTCGGCTCTTACCAGTCTCTGTGCTCCCCCAGGCACCCGGCCCCCAGCGTGCCCTGAGCTGGGGCTTTGTCCTCAGCACAAGCCTTGAAATCAGAAGGAAAGGGACGCTTTGATCCACCGTATGGAAACAGGACGGAGTGACTTGCCCAAGGCAGACCAGCAGGGGCCCAGCCCAGCCCCTGTGTGTCTTCCGCAGGCTCAGGAGGTGGAGGCCTAAGGGACGGACGACCTGCCACCTTCAGGACCGTGGGCCCGTGCTAGGGCTTCTGGGACCTTCTGAGAGTGGGGAGGGGAAAGGGGCTCTACAGAGGGTCCAAACCATGCTGCCCTGGTCACACTGTTGCCCAGTGCTCATCAGTGTGGTGTCAGAATGAGTGAAAACACGCCAACAGGAGCAGCAGGCCTCTCCCTGGGCTGGCCGGGACCCAGGCCCTCCTTGCTTCTCTCACGCCACCTGCCCACTGAAGGCACTCCCGATGTGGCTGAGGAGCAGCACTGACCAGAGGACAGTCTGTCAGAATGGAAATGTCCTCCTCCATGCTGTCCAGTGGCTATGGAGCCCTTGGAATGTGGCTAGTGAGACCCAGGAACTGACTTTTCTGTTTCCCTTAATTTTAATTTATTTAAATAGCCGCCTGGCACTAACTAGCAGCTACGCCTGGGACAGCACCATGCCAGGCTATATTCAGACTCCACGCGCCTCCCGCTGCCTCCAGGACCCTGTCCTGTCCCAGTCATGGCCACCTCCCCTGGAGGCCTGCAGTGGCTTCCTTCTTACCTTCTGCCGCCCGAGAGAGCCTTCAGAAGCACTTGGGCTCAAGGTCCGGCAGTGGGGCCACCTCCTGCTGAGGCCACCTCCTGCTGAGGCCCTCGCACCTGCAGGTCCGTCGCTCCTGCACTCCAGGACCCTCACTCCTCCCTTGCTTGTCTGCACCGCGGCCTCTTGGCTCTTGCTGTGCTTACAACTGCCCCACTGCCAGAGGGCCTTTGCCTGGCCGTATGCTCTTTCCTTAGCCTCACTGCTCACTCTGCCTTCCGGCCTCTGCTCACTCCACTTTCTCAGAGAGGCCCTTCCTGACGTGGCACGAGAGGACAGACATTAGCCATGCACCTGCTGCACTGCCCTTGGCAGATGCCTCTTTTCTCAAGGTGTTCCCACCACCTGGCACTACGTTGCTTTTCGACCGGCTGCTTACTTTCTGCCTCCCTTGACTAGCATGTGAATTCCAGGAGGAGGGGATTCTTTCCTTTTGTTTTGTTCGCTGGTGTAACTGGGGCTGCTGGGACAGTAGCTGGCATCTAGGAGATGCTCCATACCTGCTGACCGAATGGAGGAGAGTCTACCGGCCAGTCCTCGCTGTCCACCACAAGGATGGCGCCCTTACCCTCGTGCTTGGAGTCAGCTTTAGGCACAGGCACCTGCAGTCTGGAACCCTCAGACATGACATGACCACACCCCAGCCACGCGACACCTCAAAGTCTCAATTTCCTCATCTACAACATGGGGGTGAGTAACTACCCGCCCAGGGAAGTTGTTCCGAGCATGCGGGGTCAGGGGTTGGCCAGGCAGCCCCCTTCAGAGAGAGCCAATCTCGGGCCGATACCTGTGTGACCCTGCAGGGTCTCTATGGGCTCCGGGCCCAAAGGGGACTGACCTTAGCTCTGGACTAGGGGAAAGGCTGTCCTCTGCCGGTAAATTCCTCTCTGGGCAGGAAAGAGGAAGAAGATATGGGGCAGTTAGTGGCAGGGGCCAGGCTCTTGTCCTAGCTGCCGGGAGGTTCCCTGGAGACCTCCCTGAGCACAGCTGCCTTGCCTGTGCTGGCCTCCAGCTTCCTCTTCCTGCAGAGGGAGATTTTCCTGGGGCAGAGGTTCTGTCTCCTGACTCTAAAGATGACCTGTTCCCTGTGGGACCCACCCTCTCTTTGAATGAGAGCCCTCAAATCTAAGCCATAGGGCAAAGGGGCACAGCAAGAGAAGGAAGAGTCCTTTAACGATTGTCTGTCTCCGCATGACAACATCAGGTCTCTGAAGGCGGGACTGGGTTCCACCTGCGTGTCCCCAGCCTGGTGCAGAGCTTGGCGCAGAGCAGTGCCTCAGTAAACCCAGTGGGATGCAACACATCCGCACACGGGGGGAAATCCAGAGAGGAAGGAGCATACACGCTGCTCCTGCCCCTGCCTGGGATCTCCTGCCCTAGGTCACCCTCCTTTGAGGGGCTTCTGCCTCTGGACAGCCTTCTGGGGCCCTCCCTGGTGAGAACCTCTGCTGTGGGCTTCATACTCACCAAGCCTCCTCCCTGGCTCTCATTACATGCTGCTAACTAAGGAATGGGGTTTTGATTTGCTTTTCTCTCTCACCCGTCAGACCGGGGTCCTACGTGGTCCACTTCTGGGCCTTCAGAGTCTGGAGGGATGCCTGCTTCACTTCGGCACTTGACCAGCTTCGTTGAATGGACATTGAACAAATATGGAAAAGCAAACAGATGGGGACTTGTGCCAGCACATTGACTGAAGTCACTGGGCTGTAACCCCGGAACCAAACTCTGTTTCTGCCAGGGTCTGTCCACTAGCAGATGCGCTGGAGTCAGGTAACCAGGTGAGGCTGGTCATGCCCACCACCCGCTCCCACCGGCTCCTGGGGCACGCAGCAGCAGCAGACTCCCAAGTCCCTCCAGGTCGCTTCCTGGGAAGTGGAAACATGGAAGCACAAATCTTTCCCATCAGGTGGCATCAGGGCAGCTGGCCTGGTAGACGTCCTCCTCCAGTGTGGGCCCCAGGGAATGAACCATTCCTGCATTATGGTGTCTCCAGAACATGAGTCATGATTAAAGGGCAGTGGAGCCTCCCATCTGCGGGGGAGTGGGGAGCTCCCCACCCGGGCATTTGGGGTGCCACGGGTCCCAAGGACCCTTGTGGGCTAGATGTTGAGAGCTTGGGCTCTGGAGCCAGTTGATTTGGGTTTAAGTGGCAGCCATGCCCTGCCTGGAGGGTGTGGGCAGTCCTGAGCTTCAGCTTCCTGTCAGTGTCCCTCAGTCCTGCATCCCACGCCTGCGGGACACAGCCCTGTGCCTGGCACGCAAGAAACATGCCCCATGCCCTGGGACGCCAGGCAGTTTACTTCGTTCTGCCATCGGGTTTCCTCACCTGTAAAGTGGGGATGCTAGTGGTTACCGGCACAGGTTGTGGAAGGACTCAACGAGGTCATTAATGAGTAATACTAACAAAATGGATGACTCGTCCAGGACTTACCAAGCCTCAGATGCCACCCACAGAGGCAGTAGACTTGAAGTGACCGCCCAGGGTTGCAGGGCTGGGGGTGTGGGCTCCTGGGTGGTGCTTCTGTCTCCACGCCCCACCGGGCCACTGCCCACACCCCAGCAATTGCATGCCTCTGTATCGGCCACACCCCCCAGGTCAATTCCCACACCCCACCAATGGCATGCCTCTATATCGGCCACACCCCCAGGCACTGCCCACGCCCCACCAATGGCATGCCTCTATATGGGCCACACCCCCAGCCATTGCTCCCGCCCCACCAATGGGTGTGGCTCTGTATCGGCCACACCCCCAGGTTGAGGAAGCCCGTCCTGCCTTGCTAAGGGTGTGTCTTGGCCCAGGAGCTCTCACCTGCGGCTGCCTCCTCAGGGGCGTGCGTGGATATGGCCCAGCTGTCAGGGCTGCCCCCGCATAGGTCTGTGGGAGTAGGGCCTGGGATGCACGACGTTTTAGGGGACTGCAAACAAGTTTTAATTATGATTCATAAAGGAGAAGAATTGAGACGAGGCAAAAGGACAAGTAGCGATTATCAAAGAAAAGGAAATGGACAGATAACACTCCCTTCACCCCTGTCGCTAACGGCCTGGGGGAGGGGCAGTATCACCCCCTGCGGCTCTGCTCCTGCCTTTGGGTCACCACTAGGGAGGAGGGGGCATGAGAAGAAAGGAAAACTAAATTCTATAAAGAAGCAAGACACCCCCGCTCTTGGGCCCCAGCTCTCTGACCCCCTCCTCTCCGGAGGAGTACCTCTCTCTCTCTCTCTCTCTCTTTGTTCTGTCCTTTAAATAAAACTTGTTTTCTGCCTCCGCGTTTCTCTGGTGTTTAATCTTCAACCCTGGGGAAATGAGAACCCGATTCTGATTTTCAAGACCAGTTTCGAAATGAGTAGAATAGTCATGAGTATACAGCAGTGAACCCAGACTGGTTTCTGTTTGTCTTTTCACCAGTACGGTGGTGAAATAGATTTTAGATACTTACAGAGGAGGGGCCCACAAAGGCAGGAGTGCCTTGGTGGGAAGTCACCACATGCCCTGCAAGTGTAGGGACTTCTGTCACCTACGAGGTCCTGGAGTCCCTTAGCCGGGCACAGGGGTCTCCCTGGACTGCCCTATCCTCTCCCCAGTCGCCAGCCCTCCCTGTGCATGGCCATGTCCACGTGTACGCTCCTTAGGGCCCTGCACACTCCGCCACCCAAGCCTCAGGCACACACCCTGTTTAGGAAACAGTTGCTCCTGTAGGTCTCTGGGTGGCTCCAGACTCAACCTATGTCTTGGTCACTGAGTCGCCAGCCCAGGCCCAGGCCAGGAAGGGGTGAGGGGTGGGCAGAGTTATTTTGGGGAAGCTAGAGAGCTTCAAGGCAGAAGCAGGCCACAAGCCTTGGCTCAATGCAAGGTGGCAGCCCAGGGCATGGAGACTGGGGAGGTGGGTGTCTCAGGTGTGGGATCCTGAGGACAGGGTGGGAGAGCCCAGGGCAGAGGAGGGCGAACTGGAAGATGAAGATGAGCCTGAACTGTGGAGAGTGGGGACTTGGACCATGGTCTTTGACTGCCTTGGAACTGTGACTGCGCTTTGCCCTGGGAACTTTCTGTGCCAAGGTGCAGGACAAGATTGCCCAGGAGCTAGGATAATGCCCTGCCTGAGGAAGTTCTGTGCAAAGGCCCAGAACTATATCAGTCTTGACCTCGAGCTCAGACACCAGCTGCCAGGGATAGGGAATTCTGAGCATGACAAGACAACCACAGTATCTTGCAAGTGCTGGGAACTTCAAGCCTGCCTGCTTTGCAGAAATTCTGGACAATGGATGTCCTGGATGCAGCAGGATAATAGCAGGATGTTCCTAGCCACTGCAACAGTGGGAACAAAAATGTAAGGACAGTAGCTGCAAAAATGTTTCTAGCTCTGTAACGTTTTAGTGCACAGGGAAGCCTCTTCATAACTCACAAGGCTTGAACAATTTATGATGCCCCTATAGCTTTAACTTCCTGATTATGAGACCCTACGTAACAAACATGCTGTGCTAGTTCCCAGTCACTGTTTCCTGCATCAGAGGTCATTGTTCCACCTGTCCCAGTTTTCTCTATAAATGTTTATGGGTCTTTCTTAACTCCCGTTGCCCCTCACTGGTTTCTAGGGTTTGGCGGTGCCAGTCATGGAACTGAACACAGCTCATACACTTGGAGCTTGCTACACCTGGCTCTGGGCAGGGTTGCCAGGATGGGAAGCCGATTCCCCACCCAGGGAGCTAGACTGAAGAGAAGGCAAATAAACAGGTGATTTTAAAAATTTATTTTATTAGAGCATCATAGTTACACGTAGTAGTTGGGTTCATTTTGATAAAGTCACGCATGCATGGAATTTGATTTATTCCATTTCAGTTCCAGTTCCTCTCTCTTACTCTCCCTCCTCCGTTCTCCTTCTTCTGTTGGTCTTTTGTTCATTTGTTCATTTATATTTGATAGGTGCTTTTCACATACACATAGAGGTGTGATTCCCTGTGTTGTGTTTACATGTGCACATAATGTGATTTTGTCACATTCATTCCCCATTTCCTCGCCTTTCCCTTCCCTCCTCCCTCCCTCTCCATCTCCCACTTCTACTTCAACTCATCTTCCCTGTATCTTTATGATATGGGATCCCTCCTTGCCCCCTTATTTTGCTCTAGCTTCTGCATAAAAGAAAAAGCATTCAACCCTTGATTTTCTGAGTCTGTCTTGTTTCATTCAGCACAACATTCTCCATTTCCATCTATCTACTGGATAATGCCATGATTTCATTCTTCTTCATGGCTGAGTAAAACTCTATTCTGTATATATGGCACATTTTCTTTATCCATTCATTTATTGATGAGCATCTGGGCGGGTTCCATAATCTGGATATTGTGAATTGTGTTGCTATAAATGTTACGGTGACTTTTTTGTTGATTTTAAGTTCTTTTGGATATATATCAAAAAGTGGTATAGCGGGTCATGTGGTGGCTTCATTCCTAGGTTTTTGAGGAATCTCCATACTGCTTTCCAGAGTGGTTGTACTAGTTTGCAGTCCCACCAACAGTGTTTGAGTGTTCCTTTGCCCCCTGCATCCTCGCCAACATTTATAATTATTTGCATTCATGATAATTGCCAGTCTGACTGGAGGGAGATGCAATCTCAATGTAGTTTTAATTTGCATTTCCCTGATTGCTAGAGATGTTGAACATTTTTTTTCATATATTTGTTGGTCATTTATGCTTCTTCATTTGAGGAATGCCTGTTTAGTTCTTCTGCCCATGAATTGATTCTGGCTAATTAATTAACTGATTTATTTTGGTGTTAAGCCTTGTAAGTTCTTCATGTATTCCGGATAGTAATCCGCTGTCAAAGGGGTAGCTGGCGGATGTTTCCTCCCTTTCTATAGGTTCTCTTCATGCTCTCAATCATTTTCTTTGCTGTGCAGAGGCTTTTTAGTTTGATGACACCCCACTTTTTGATTCTTGGTTCTATTTCTGGAGATTTAGTTGTCTTTTTAAGGAAGTCAGTGCCTGCACCAATACAATGGAGAGTTGGCTCTACGGTTTCTTCTGGCTGTTGCAAAGTTTCTGGCTAGTTCCTAGGTCTTTGGTCCACTTTGATTCGACTTTTGTGCAGGGAGAGCAGAGGGTCTAGATTCGTTCTTCTATAGGTGAACGTTCAGTTTTCACAACACTATTTGTTAAAAACGCTCTCTTTCTTTCCAACATGTATTTTTGGCACATTTTTCAAGTATCAGACGTCGGTAAGTAGTGGGTCTGTCTCTGACTTCTGTTCTGTCCCATTGGTCCTCGTGTCTGCTTTGAGGTCAAGACCATGCTGTTTCGTTACTACAGCTCTGTAGAGTAATTTGAGACCAGGTCTTCTGATGCCTTCAGCCTTGCTCTCCTTGCTCAGGTTCTTTGGTTATTCTGAGTCTCTTATTTTTCCACCTGAATTTAAGGGACTGTTTTTTTTTTTTTCTTCTGGTTTTGTGAAGAATGTAATTTTGATGGGAACTGCAATGAATCTGTAGATGGCTTTTGGTAAGAAGGCCATTTTGACAATATTAATTCTGTCTATTCAAGAACTTGGGCGGTCTTTCCATCTTCTAATGCCTGCAATTTCTTTCTGCAGTCTCAAGCAGGCAATTTATTCCAGAGGACAATGGTGGGGCAAGTCCTGGGGCTGACTGAGCCTAGCAGGGGAGCCCCCTCCAGTCCAGTGATCTTCTGTGACCTGCATGATCTACTAGGAGGGAGCAGCACGTGCAGATCTTGCAGGTAGAGGAGGGTCCTCGTAAGTGTGCCCACAGAAGCTGGGGCTCGGCAGGGCCTGAGCACCCCTCGTGAACATGTGCTGGAGAACTTCAGTCCGGGGTCAAAAAAGATTTTAGTCAGACCATGTGCCCATGGAGAACGCTGACCATCCCAGTCCTCAAATACTACTGATACCTAATGCACTCCCAGCAGGGTGCTGGGGACACAAGGGGCTCAGGCGCAGCCCTGCTCCTACGGGTTACTATTCTAAGAGGGAGCACACAGGTGGAGAGGCTGTCCGAAATTCTCAGGAAGGGCGGAGGGGCAGAGAGGACAGGGGGGCAGGCCTCGAGCAGTGAACAGGGGATGTTGAGGGGCACGGGGCAGGACGGGTGGGAGGATGGTGGGACAGAGGGAGGGATAGGATGCTGGGACCCTGGGCAGACAGGAGGCGGGAGCAGGGCGTGTGGCTTTGTCGGGGTTTGCTCAGAGCTTCTAGGTGAAGGAGGAGAGGTGACTGCAGCAGGACCAGACCAAGGCTCTGGGTCACGTGAATGGAGGAAGACGTCAGAACCCTGGGTCTGGATCCCCATGAGCAGACACTGGAAGGGTGTGACTGTGGGGCGTGAGGAGCCGCGGCAGGGGGCCCATGAAGGCAGCTTCAGCAGGGAAGTCGTCCTGGGGTCCACGGGCCAAGTCCCACGGGGCCGAGGGTGCAGCCTGGGACAGAAGACAGAGCCCGCGTGAGGGGTGAGGGGCGAGGGTGCTTGTTCTCTGGTCCCAGCCAGTCACTGGCGGAGGCCTGACCCAGGCGGAGGAGCATTTTCTTGCTGGCACTCCATCAACCCGCACTGCGGCCCAGTGGCTCTGAGGGCAGGACAGACCACAGGTTGAAGGGTCCCGGGTGCAGCTGGATTCTGTTGGGTCGGAATACTTGGGAGGGGGTAGGAGCAGGAGCATCTGCGTTGGTCGCACCCCGGTTGAGGGCTGAGGACACTTGCACCCTGGCAGAGCCTGGGAAACCAAGGAGACCCTGATTTCTCTCAGCAAGGGAGGTAAGGTGAGGTGCAATGGTTGTCAGGGAACTGGGGCAGATAAGTCCAAGGGGACCAGGGACAATCCCAGTGAGCGTCCCACATGCTCAGAGGGCTGCAGAAACAGTGGGAGAGTTGTTGCTGTGGGTGAGAAAGGAAGGGGAAGCCCAGATAATTCTGGGTTCAGAATATCTGTGTGACCTGGGTAGGATTAAAATCCAGAGATCAGAGAAGTCGTGACCATCTTTGGGGTGGCATTGTGGGTGGAATAGTGTCTGCTGATTCATGTCCACCTGGAACCTGGGATGGTGCCCTCATATGGAAATAGGGTCTTTGCAGATGTAATTCAGTTAATATGAGGTCATACTGCTGTCGGGCACATGTTAACTCAATGACCAGGTCCTGTAAGAAGAGGAGAGGGAGTGACATCGCTGGGATGGCTGACGAGAGGTGCCTGACACATCTCCTTCCACTACAAAGGACGGAAGAAGAACCAGTTGTCTCAGTAGTTGAGGTGGAGCCCTAGGGTGAGGGGCTCAGGCAGAGATGTTGCAGAGCAGGAGACAAAGCTTGGGATTATAAAGAAGGGAGCCGGGCAGACGGCATCTCACAGCCTTCCTCCAGATCCACCCAGATCCAAGAGGGACTGTGTTCGGCAGGGAAGGGTAAGCAGGAAGCCCGCAGCAGTCTGCACACACTATGGATACCCGAATCATTTGCTGCAGAAGATGCCTGCAGCCTCACCGCCCTGAGTCAAGGACGGGGCTGCACAGTGGACTCTGCAGCTGCACTGCTCTGGAGAAGGGCCCAGCCCTCATGTGCACTTAGCACCAGGCTCCTGCACAGTGCGACCAGGGGTCCTATGAAGCCGCTGAGCAGCTCCAGGAAGCTGGGCGACCCTACCCCCTACCTTGCATCCTCAACAAGCAGCTGAGGAGTCTAATCTTAGAAACGCAGCTTGCAGAGGCCCTAGACGTAGGTAGGAGGCCCCACTTGCCTGCCCTTGACCCTGTAAAGCAGGTAGGCATCTCATCCTGAGCAAATGAACCCCTGGACAACTCAAGAAGTCACCCACAAAGCCCTTGTGTCCTGACGGGCAGTGCCCCCTGTTTGGGCCCACTGGTGCAGCCCCAGACCCCATGAGGCTATCAGATTCTGGCAGGAACCTTCTATGCTACTGAGCATGCGGTCTCACACCCACGTGGGCCTAGGGAGTCCATGGAGCTAATGGGCACCTCTCATTGGCATCCCAGTGCATTGCACTCAGAACTGCCAGTGAACCTGTGTGGCCCAGGATAGCTGCATCCCAGCTGGTGGTGCAGTCCACAATCCCAACAGTGTAAGCTGCTGAGACACCTGCAGACATTGCTGATTACAGCTGAAGAAGCCATGTGGACTTGCACTAAAGTGCTGGAACCAAAGCCAGTGCAGCCTATCCAATCAACACCCTGGGATACACTACAAGCAAAAAAATCTGTTACCGTGAAAGCCACACTGTAAAGTTGGTAAAGGCAACTGATCTACCAGATGCACAAATATCAGTGTGGGGCCACACTGAAGAAGCATGACAAAACAAGGTGATATGATACCTCCAAAGGAACACAATAACTCTCTAGCAACAGACCCCAAACAAAAGGAAACCAATGAATTGCCTGACAAAGAATTCAAAAGACTGATTTTAAAGGAAGCTTAATGAGATACAAGAGAATACAGCTTGGCAATTCAATGACATTAAGAAGACAATTCATGATACGAATGAGAAATTCAATAAAGAGACAGAGATCATAAGAAAGAACCAAATGGGAAATTTGGAGCTTAAGAACTCAATTTAAATGAAATATAAAATACAGTTGAGATCTTCAACTGAAGAATAGATCTGGCAGAAGAAAGAATTTCCCAGTATAGCTGGGGGTGTAACTCAGTGAATAAGCATTTTCTTGGCATGCAGGAGACCCTGGGTTTGATCTCTAGCTCCATGAAAAGAATTTCTCAGTATGAAGGGAAGTTTTTTAAAATTACTCAGATTTTTTAAAAATAAAAAATATTGAAAGAGCGAGGAAAGCCTTTAAGATGTGTGGGATCTTTAAGCATGTACACACTCACATATGGCTATTCCACAAGAAGAGAAGGGAAAGGAATAGAAAATTTATTCAAAAGCAATTGCCGAAAATTTTCCAAATCATGGGAAAAGATATGGACATCTAGGTACAGGAGAGTCAAGGGCCCCCTACTAGATGCAACCAAAAAAGATCCTCTCTGAGAGGTATTGTAATGTAACTGTTGAAAGCACAAGAGAGGGAGAGAATTTTAAAAATAACAAGAGAAAAGTGTCAAGTCACAAAAGGGAATTCTCATTTGAACTGGATATTTTTCTGCAGAAACGCTGACAATCCAGGAGAGAATGGGATGATATATTCAAAGTTCTGAAAGAAAAATGAAAACATTTTCAACAAAAATTACTATACCCAGCAAAATTATCCTTCAGACATTAAGGAAAAATGAAGACTTTCTAAGACAAACAAAAACTGAGAGAATTCTCACACCCAGACTGGCCCTACAAGATGCTTCATGGATGTCTATACCAGAAGTGGAAGGATGATAACAACCAACGTGAAAACACATGGAAGTACAAAATTCACTAGTAGATCAGATACACAGAAGAGAAGAAAAGAGAATCAATATTACGAATGCACCAAACCACAAAGATGAACTACAAAGAAGAAAGAAGGGAACAGGGAAAAACATTAACAGCATAACCAGAAAAAAAAAAAAATAACAGAATTACAGGAATATGTCTTTACCTAATAATAACCTAGAATGTAAATGGATTAAATTCTCCAACTAAAAGATATAGACTAGATGAATTGATTTAGGAAAAAACTAGACTGGACAATAGGCTGTCTATAAGAAATTCACTTCACCACTAAAGACACACATTGACTGAGAGTGAAGGGAAGGAAAAAGACAGACCATGCAAACAGAAACCAAAAGTGAGCAGGAATAGCTATACTTTTATCAGATAAATTAGACTTTAAATCAAAAACCATAAAATGAGACAAAGAAGGTGAATATATAATAACAAAGGAACAGATTCAGCAAGAGGAAATAACAATTACAAATATATATACACCCAATGCCAGGGTACCCAATCATATAAAGGAGAAATAGAGGCCTGTATAAATAAGAGTTGGGGACTTTCATCAGTGGAAAGCTAACCAGATACCCCAAAAAATCAACAAAGAGATACCAGAGTTACTATGCTACACAGCAAGTAGATCTGATAGACATTTGCAGAACGTCTTATGCAACCACTGCAGAATACACTTTCTTCTCACCAGCACAGGGAACGTTATTCTGAGTAGACTATAGGTTAGACTACACACAAAGTTAAACCAATTTTAAAAAATTAAAATCATAGCATATATCTTCTGTGACCACACTGGAATAAAATTAGGACTCAATAACAGGAGGAGCTTTAGAAATTGAACAAGTACATGGAAATTAAACAGCATTAAAAAGTTTCTCAAAACAAATGAAAATGAAACATAACATATCAAAATCTGTGGCATAGCAAAAGCAGTACTATGAGGTAAGTTTATAGCAATAAGTGCCAACATAAAAAATAAAAATAAAAAATTTTAAATACTTATGTAATAAATTCTAATGATGCAACTCAAGCAAGCAGGAACCAACCAACTCCCAAATTAGTAGGAGGAAAGAAATAATAAAGATCACAACAGAAATAAGTTAAACAGAATCAGAACAAAGGAAAACACTATCAATTAAACAAAGACTTGCTTTGAAAAGATAAGACAAAATTAAAAAACCTTTAGACTAATCAAGGAAAAAGATCGAAGCAAAATCAAAAACAAAAATGAAGGTATTACCATTGTTACTACAGTAATACAAAGGATCACCGGGGAGTCCTATGAACAACTAACTAAATCCCCCAAATTAGAACACCTAAATGAAATGAATAAATTTCTGGACATATGACCTGCCAAAATTGAATGAGGAGCACAGAGAAAACCTGAACAGACCAATAACAAGTAATGAGATTTGGTCAGTAATCAAAAATCTGCCAACAAAGAAAGGTCCAGGACCCTATGTCTTCACTGCTGAATTCTCAAACAATTTGAAAGGATTGAAAGGAATCCAAAAACTTCCCTGAATTCAAAACCAGACAAGGACACACACACACACACACACACAGACACACACACACACACACACACACAATAGTTCAACATATCTGTTGAATATGGGCACAGAACTTCTCAGAAAATACTTGTGAATTTTAATCCAAAAGTGCATATATTAGATTATCTAACATGATCAAGTGGAATTTAGTTGAGAAATGCAAGGATGTTTAAACATATGCAGATGAACAAGCGTAATACATCACATCAATAGAATGATAGATTTAAAACATATGAACATCTCAGTAGTTTGAGGAAAAGCATTTGGCGAATTTAAATTTTGCTGTGTAATAAAAATCCTTAAAAAATTAGGTATAATAGAATGTCTCGAACAACAAAGGCTACTGATGCAAACCCACAGCCTACATCACACTGAATGAAAGCTGAAATTGTTTCCTTTAAGATCAGGAACTTACATACCATCTTCCACTTGTGTCCAGTGTTATAATTCCAAAATATTGGTAAAGATACTCTGTGATTTTGAAAAGAATTGTACAGACTGATCATTTCAACATAAAAAAGTTTTATGAAATTAAAAAAAAAAATCAGGAACCAAGTAAGGGTGTCTACTTTCACCTTGTTTGTTCAGTATGTTATTGGAAGTCTGTTCCTGCTGGCAGAAAGCATTATTTGATTTTATTTTCATTTTCAGGCATATCTTTGAGTTTTATCTCTTAAGCTAGTTAATAAGAACAGGAGTGTACACACAGGTGTTCAGCATATTGACTTTTATACCTTTCTGAGTGTTGGGATATTTGCCATATATCCTTACTTTTTATTGGCCCACTGCACATACTAGCGGGATTCATTGTGATGTGCTTACCCATGCACAGAGCACACCTTGGTTATGTCTCTCCCCCTCTTTCTTTTCCCTCTCCTCCCTCTGATCCTCTTTCTTTACTGGTTTCTATTGTATTTTCCTGAGGTCTCTCTCCTTTCCTTGACTCTGAGTCTGGTTTATCTTTCGTACCATGAGGTTCTCCAGTTCTATTTGTTTCCCTGCAAACGACATAATTTCTTTCTTCATGGTGTCTCAGAAAGCTTCATCGTATATTCATGCCTCTTTTTCTTTATCCCTTTATCTGGTGGTCAGATGGTCCCGTGACTTCGCGACTGTGAATTGTGCTGCTATCAACATGGGTAGTTTGTAAGCCAGTGTGTTGGCTTTAATTCTTCAGACTACGTACCAAGGAGGAGTTGGGTTATGTGGTCAATTCCTAGTATTTCGAGGAACCTCAGTTCTGATCTCCATGTTGGCTGTACTAATCTACAATCCCACCAACAGTACCTAAGTGTTCCCTTCCCCCTGTGTCCTCTCCCGCATTTGTTGTTTGTCCTATCCTTAATCATTTCCATTCTAACTGGAGTGAGATAAAATTTCGGTGTAGTTTTGATTTGCATTTTCCTGATTGCTAAAAATGTTGCACATTATTATTTATTGGTCATTTTTATTTCTTTTATGAGAAATGATTGTTTAGTTCAATTGTCCACTTATTGATTGGATTGTTTATTTTTTGCCACTAAGTTTCTTGAGTTCCTTATATAATCTGGATATTAATCCTCTTTTGAAAGAAAAGCTGATGAAGATTTTCTCTCATTCTGTAGACTCTTTTTTTCTTTTCTTTGCTCTGCAGAACCTTTTTAAATTTGATGTTATACTATTTATGAATTCTTGGGTTTATTTCCTGAACTTTAGGAGTCTTATTGAGGAAGTAGATGCTTGCACCTATAAGCTGGAATGTTGATCCTACGTTTTCTTCTGGAAGTTGCGGTTTCTGGTAGAATTCTGAGGTCTTTGATTTGAGGTCTTTGGTTTGACTTTTGTGCTGAGCATGAGATAGGGATCATCTCATATGGATACATATGGATATTCAGTTTTTCCAGTGTCAATGTTTAAAAAGATTGTCTTCTTCTACAATGTATGTCAAGGATTAGATAACTGTATCAGTGTGGGTTTAGCTCTGTGATTTCTAACATATTCCATTGATCTATGTGTCTGTTTTTACACCAGTGCCACACTATAGCTCTGTACTATTTTTATTTGTTCTTTCTTACATATACATAACAGTAGAGTGTATTTTGGCATATTATACATACATGGAGTAGAACTTAATCTGATGAGGATCCCATTCTTGTGGCTGTTCAGATTGGAGTTACATTGGTCATGCATTCATATATAAGAAAAGGAAAGTTACGTCTGATCCATTCTAATGTCTTTCCTAATCCCATCCCCCTCCCTTACCTTCATTCCCCTTTGTCTACTCTGGTGAATTTCTATTGTTCCCCTCCTTTGCTGTGGGTTAATATCAGAGAGAGAACACACTGCTTTTGGGAACTGGCTTATTTCACTAAGCATTGTATTTTCCAGGTCCATCCATTTACCAGCAAATGCCATCATTCCATTCTTCCTTAAGGTTGAGTAATACTCCGTTGTGTATATATTCTTTATCCATTCATTTGCTGAAGAGTACCTAGGTTGGTTCCATAGTTTAGCTATTGTGAGTTGAGCTGCTATAAACATTGAGGTGGCTGTGTCACTGTAGTATGCTGATTTTAGGTCCTTTGGGTATAAACCAAGGAGTCGGATAGCAGGGTAAGATTTTGGTTCCATTCCAAGTTTTCTGAGGAATCTCCATACTGCTTTCCATAGTGGTTGTACCAATGTGCAGTCCCGCCAGCAACGTATGAGTGAAACTTTTTCCCACGTCCTTGCCAACACTTATTGTTGTTTGAATTCTTGATAATTGCCATTCTGACTGAAGAAATCTCAGTGTAGTTTTGATTTGCATTTCTGTAATTGCTAGAGATCTTGAACATTTTTTCATATATTTGTTGACTGATCGTATTTCTTCTTCTGTGAAGTGTCTGTTCAGTTCCTTTGCCCTTTTATTGATTGGATCAGGCTATGAGTTCTGGAGATTAATGCTCTATCTGAGGTGCTACTGGCAAAGATTTTCTCCTATTCTGTAGGTTCTGTGTTTGCATTCTTGAATGTTTCCTTCACTGTGAAGAAGCTTTTTAGTGTATACCATCCCTCTTGTTCTTATACTACTTCTTGTGCTTTAGGGGTCCTATTAATGAAGTCAGCTCCTATATTGACATGGAGAAGATTTGGATCTACTTTTTGTTCTATTATGTGCAGGGTCCCTGGTCTAATGTCTAGGTCCTTGATCCACTTTGAGTTGAGTTTTGTGCAGGGTGAGAAATAGAGGTTTAATATCATTTTGCTGTATATGAATTTCCAGTTTTCCAAGCATCATTTGTTGAAGAGGCTATCTTTTCTCCAGTGTATGTTTTTGGTGCTTTGTCTAGTATAAGATAACTGTATTTATGTGGGTTTGTCTCTGTGTCTTCTATTTTGTACCATTGGTCTACATGTCTGTTTGGGTGCCAATACAATGCCATTTTTGTTAATATGGCTCTGTAGAGTAATTTAAAGTCTGGTAGTGTGATGCCCCCTGCTTCACTCTTCTTGCTACGGATTGCTTTAGCTACTCTGGGTCTCTTATTTTTCCAAATGAATTTCATGATTGCTTTTTCTATTTCTATGAAGAATGTCATTGAGATTTTTATAGGAATTACATTAAATATGTTTAATGCTTTTGGCAGAATGGACACATTGACAATGTTCATTCTGCTTATCCAAGAGTATGGGAGTACTTTGCATCTTCTAAGATCTTCTTCAATTTCTTTCTTTAGTGTTCTGTAATTTTCATTGTAGAGATCCTTCACCTCTTTCGTTAGATTGATTCCCAAATATTTCATCTTTTTTGAGGCTATTGTGAATGTGGTAGTTTTCCTGATTTTTCTTTTAGTGGATTCATCACTGATGTATAGGAATGCATTTGATTTATGGGTGTTGATTTTATATCCTGCTACTTTGCTGAATTCATTTATGAGTTCTAGAAGTTTTCTCAGGGTATATATTGGATTCTCTAAATATAGAATCATGTCATCAGCAAATAGTGGTAGTTTGAGTTCTTCTTTTCCTATTTGTATTCCTTTAATTTCTTTGGTCTGTCTAATTGCTCTGGCTAGAGTTTCAAGGATGATGTTGAATAGATGTGGTGATAGAGGGCATCCTTGTCTTGTTCCAGTTCTTAGAGGTAATTCACTCAATTTTTGTTCATTTAGAATGATGTTGGCCTTGGGTTTAGCATAATGTTTTCACAGTGTTTTGAGCATCAGGGTGCTCTATTTTGTCAAATGTGTTTTTTGCATTTGATCATCTATTAAGATGATCATATGATTCTTGTCTTTAAGTCTATTGATGTGATGAGTTCCGTATGTTTAACCAACCCTGCATTCCTGGGATAAGCCCCATATGATCTCAGTGCATTATCTTTTTAATATGTTTTGATATGTGATTTGCCCAAATTTTATTGAGACTTTTCCATCTATGTTCATCTGAGATATTGGACTGAATATTTTTTCCTTTGTCTTTGTCTTTTTTTGATATCAGGGTGATACTAGCTTAATAGAATGAGTTAGGAACATTTCCCTCCTTTTCTACTTTGGAATAATTTGAGGAGCATTTGTGGGGAGCCATCCATGCTTAGCAGAATCAGGCTTGGCTGAGCCATGACATGCAGAGGTATCACTCCCAGGAACTGGCAGTCATGGGAGAATGGCTCAGGTAGCCGAGGAGTGAGTGGCTCTGTATGGGAGTGGCTTAACCTCTGGGGATATGGTAGTTCCCTAAGAAGATGGCTTCCTAACTCCATCGCATCCTGTTCCTCACAGAAGCCCCTCCCGGTCCAGGCCCTTTAACTATGTGAGTATAAATAAAGGTGAAGGTGGGCTCCTCCATCTTGTTGGAGGCCAGATCTGGAATGGCCCAATTCCTCATGCCCCCTGTCTTGAAAAGAGTATTGACGCTTGTGTTTATTGATTAGATAAGTTTATTAGTAATTAATTGATCACCAGCACCATCGTCCTTCGACAGAAACTCTTCCCCTCATCCACGCTGGATGTGGAAAACCTCCCACAGATATTGGTGTTAAATCTTTGAAGGTCTTATTGAACCAGTGGAAAATCCCTCTGGTCTTGGGCTTTTCTTGGTTGGGAGGCTTTTGATGGTGTCTCCCATTTTATTGTTTGAAATTAATCTGTTTAAATTGTGTATATCCTCCGGATTCATTTTGACTAGGTCATATGTTTTTAAATATTTGTAGATGTCATCAATATTTTCTATTTTACTGGAGTATAAATTTTCAAAATAGTTTCTGATTATTTTCTGTATTTCAGTAGTGTCCATCATGGTATTTTCCTTTTCATCACAAATTTTACAATTTGAGTTTTCTCTCTTTCTCTTCATTAGTGCAGTTAAGTACTTATCAATTTTATTTAGTTTTTCAAAGAACCAACCATCTGTTTCATCAATTTTTTGAATTCTTTTGTTTCAATTTCATTGATTTTAGCTCTGATTTTAATTATTTTCTGTCTTCTACTACGTTGGTGTTGATTTGTTCTTTTTCTAGGGCTTGAGATGTAGTGCTATCTCATTTATTCTTTGACCTTCTATTCTTTTCATGAAAGAGCTAAGCACAATGACCCTTCCTCTTAGCACTGCCTTCATAATGTCCAGAGATTTTAATGTTTTATCACTATTCTATTTTACTCCTAAGTATTTTTTTTTATTTCTTCCCTGATTTCTTTTGCTAACCACTTGTCATTCACAGTGTATTATTTAGTCTCCAGGTGTTAAAGTACCTTGTATTTTTATGTTATCATTGATTTCTAATTTCATAACATTATAATGTGATAGAATGCAGGATATTATCTCTATTTCTTGTATTTGCTGAGAATTGCTTTATTGCATAAATATGGTCTATTTTAGAGAATATTTGTGTATTGCTGAGAAGAAGGTGTATTCACTTGTTGATGGATGAAATATTCTATATATGTGTGTTAAGTCTAAATTATTGATTGCATTATTTAGTTCTATAATTTCTTTATTTAGTTTTTGTTTAGAGGATCTGTCCATCAGTGAGAGAGGTGTGTTAAAGTCACCACTATTATTGTGTTGTGGTCTATTTGATTCTTGAAATTGAAAAGGGTTTGTTTGATGTACCTAGATTTTTCATTGACTTTCCATTTCATTCTTTAGGCTTGGGAAATTTTCTGATACTATTTCATTGAAAAGACTTTCATTCCTCTGGTCTGTATATATGTACCTTCATCTATTCAGATAAATCTTAAATTTGGTCTTTTCATGTTATCCCATACTTCTTGGAATTTCTGTTCATGATTTCTTAACATCTTCTCTGCATGGTCAACTCTATTTGCAATATTATATATTTCTTCTTTGTTACCTGGGATTCTGTCCTCCACATGGTCCAGGCTATTAGTGATGCTTTCCATTGAATCTTTAATTTTGTTTTAGATTCTTCCTATAGAGGATTTCTGCTTGATTCTCTTCAGAATCTCCATCTTTTTTTTTTATTGAAGCTATCTTTTTCTTCCTGAATTTTATCTCTAACTTCACTCCTTATATCATCCTTTACCTCAGAAATCAGTTTCACCATGTATAGTCTAAATTCCTTCTCTGTTGTTTCTTCCACTGTGGTGTCATTACATTCTATTGTTGGTGCATCTTGGTTTGTTTGGGGTGATTTCTTCCCTTGTTTTTTTCATGCTGTTTATGTCTAGCATGTGGATCTGAGGCAGTATAGTGTCTATTCTGTAGACCTATGTTGTCCCTGAAGGTTTCCAGTACCTTGCCTTTAAGGAAGAGAGAAATAATAACTGCAACCAAGGCAAATGATATTTGGTCTTCAGCCAAATAGCCCCTATTATGATATCTACAGTTTTGTTGCAATAAACAGAAATGATGTGTTCAGTCATTGTCCACACACACACACGCACACACACACACACAAAGTAAGTTTAAAAAGTGTTTTCAATTTTAGATGGTGGACAAAGAGATCAGGAGTGGTGTAGGATGTGATATTTATAAGGAAGGTGAGAAGGTAGAAGTAAAATAAGAAGAATGAAAGAGGGAATCATTGAGGTTGATTGTTAGCAGGAGAAAAGAGAAAAGAGAATCAAAGGAAACAGATAAGTGAGAGAAAAAATATATATATAATAAAAATTTTTAAAAATTAGAAATAGAAAGAAAAGGTATAAATGAAAGAATTCAAAACAAAATGGAAATATACTATTCAGACATCCCAGTCCTCAATATAATAATGCATGGAAAATAGTAGTTTTCAAAAATGGTAGAAATGTGAGAAAAAGAAAAAGACAAGACAAGAGAAAAAAAGATGCTTATGAAAAATCAAACAACTGTTTCCACTGGAGTTCAAAGGTCTCTCAGCTCTCCTTCTCAGCAGTTAGTGGGGTTGTCAGGTGGTCTGAGGAGGGCAGATCCAGACTGGAACCTGTGGGCAGGTGGAGGAACCTGTGGATGGGTGCTGCTACCTGCAGTCACTGGCATAGCTGAACACTGAACTGGGCAGTTATGGTGGCTAATCTACATGTAGGACAATTTGGGACTTGGCTACATCAGGGACCCAGCTGTTTAGTTCTGAGTTGATCAAGGCCAAGTGCCATGACCTGAGGTCTGGCCAAGAAGCTGGGAGCAATGAACTGGGTCATGTACCAGGGAGGGCTTGGGAAACTGGCAGAGGAGCAGAGGGCTTTATTGGATGCTGGGCTGATATCAGTCCTGGAGGACTTCGGAAGCTGTGGATACTGGACTAGGGGGGCAGTGGGGGTTAGGCTGGTGCTGGGACCCGATGAGTGCCAGTCTGGGATGGACCCTGGGAACCTGGTTGGTGCTGGACTGGCTGGATGAGTTGAGGGCCAAATGCCCTCACACCCTCTTCAACCTTGCAGCTCTGGCCCACTGTAACCAGCCTCATCAGTCCCTATGAGCCTTGGACTCACGGAGCTGGGGAGAGCCCAGCTCTCTCCTGCCTCTCTATCCTGTGTCCCCTTGGTAACTGCACCCAGTTCCTGACTTTCCACAGGTTTGTTAGGCTCAGACAGGTCCACACAGACCTAGCTGCAAGCTCATAGATTTGGGTTTCCGTTTTCTTAGGCTCCACTGTGCTGCAGTCCTAAGATGCCTCCTGAATCTCAGACCAGTGGAGAAGGCTTCATGAAACCCTCTCCACTGGTCTGAGATATATCCAATTAAGGAATCAAACATTCTCTGCTTCAGCTAGGGCAGACTGTCCCTCTAGAATCTGGAATTTTTCACTGTAGACCTTGGGGAGACATGTTATTCCCACTGTTTGATATCTGGGTAGCTGAGGTAAGAGAAATGCTGCCTCGTGATAATCTGCCATCTTGAAAATCCTCTCAGTATTTGCCTCTTAATTGGAGCATTGAAACTATTTACATTCAGTGTTATTACAGAAAAAAAATGTTTATTTTTCCTGCCCTTTTTGTTTATTTCTAATGTTTAGTTTAGTCCTAATCCACACTTGCTTAGCTACTCTTTTAATAAAATTCGTCCACTCAGTAAGTCTGAAATTGTTTTTAATTTCTATTTTGTGTAGTGTTTCTGTAAGTATTTTACGTAGTGCTGGCTTAGTATTTATGACTTCTTTTAATTAATGCTTATCTTGGAAGACTCTTATTTTCTCTTCAATTCTGAAGGATAGTTCTGCTGGATATAGCAATCTTGGTTGATGATTATTTTCTTTCAAGGCTTGGAAAATGTTGTCCCGAACCTTCCTGGATTTTAGAGTTTGTTTTGAGAAATCAGAAGTGGTTATGATTAGCTGACCTTTAAACATGACCTGACATTTTTCCCTTGAGGCTTTTAAAATTCTGTCCTTATTTTGTATGTTAGGCATTTTAAATATAATGTGCTTTGGAAAGATTCTTTTTTGATCTTGTCTATTTGGATTTCTGAATAACTCCTATATTTGGATCATCTCATTTCTAAAGTTTTGGTAATTTTTCTGGAATTATGTCACTAAAAATTATCATGTTTTAAGCTGTCTCAGATCCCTCTTTTATTCCAATGTTTGATCTCTTAGTATTATCCCAGATTTATTTTATATTCTGATCATGATTTCTTTTCTTTTCTTTATTGATACCTGAGTTTTCAAGTTCATATACTTTGTCATCAATGCCTAAAATTCTGTCTTCTACATGATTTAATCTATTGGTTAGACTTTCAACTGAATTTTTAATTTGATTTATTGAGTTTTTCCTAGGATTTCTGTTTGGTTCTTTTTTTTTGTTGGGGCAGTAAGGGGGCATGCTTTACTCTTTATTGAAATGTTCTTCCACTTCCTGTATTTTCTCTTTGTTTATTTTTTAGATATTCTTGTAGTTAATTAATCATTTTGACCACCAGGTTTTTTAATTATTTGAGATTTCCCACACATTAATATTTATGTATTCACTTGTTGGGGTTGGGGTTATAGCTTTTTGGAAACATCTTGATGGCCTGTTTCCTCATCCTGCCTGAGGACTTGTTTTGTGTTTCTATTAAGATGAACCTTTATTTTATGTGTGGGTCCTTTAACAAGTAATCTCTTAATAAGCCCAGGACTGGTGATATATTTTAGCTTTGACACATCCAATCAGCATAATCAGTATTAGTTTCAACCACCTGGTTGAAAGGAGAGAGTAACCACCAGAAACAGTAGTATTTTAAAAGTAACCCATATATCAACATATGCTATTCAAGTTATTATTACCAATCTCTTTAGCTCTGTTGACCAAAGAGGAACATGGATGAGAATTGATTTAGAGTCGGCTGAGAAGATTAAACATTATTGACAGTAAACTAAAGTGCTTTGAAAGAATGGATAAAAAATGGAAAAACAAAGAAATAGAGCAAAAGGAAAGTAAGAATAAAAGAAAAAAGTGGGGGAGAGCAGGAAATAATTAACATCCGAGACTCAAGGCAAATGTTTGGCTGTGAACATCTTTAAAGATGAGGTGCAATTTATATATATTCAATGTATCATACCACAGAATAAACATTTCCATTCAAAAAGGGAGGCATAGAGATGTCTGAGGAAGAGATGGGACCAAAACAAAACTAACATTCAGCTAGGTAAACAAGTCCTTTGGCTCTGCATGTGGTGCTGAGATGTGATTTGCAAATGACTTGGGCAGCCCCCTCCCTATAGCCATGTCAGTTGCCGTCCACGGGGCTCTGCCCACACTCAGCAGCTTTCCTTGGCACAAATTCCACGTATCTGGCATCTCTTTCTTTTCTTTTTTTAAAAATTGATCTTTTAAGTTATACATGACAGTAGAATGTATTTTGACATATCATATATACATGGAGTATAACTTCCCATTCTTGTGGTTGTGTACAGTTGTGTAATGGTTGTGTATTCATATATGAACGTAGGAAAGTGATGTCCAATTCATTCTACTGTCTTTCCCATTCCTATCCCCCTTCCCTTCTCCCCATTCCCCCCTGTCCAATTTAGTGAACTTCCACTCCTCCCCTGCTCCCTGCCTATTGTGAGTCAGCATCTGCATATCACAGAGAACATTCGATTTTTGGTTTTTTTGGAATTGACTCATTTCACTTAGCATGATAGTCTCCAGTTCCATCCACTTACTGGCAAATGCTATAATTTATTTTTTCTTTTTGGCTGAGTAATATTCCATTGTGCATATGTACCACTTTTTCTTTATTCATCCATCTCTTGAGGGGCACCTAGCTTGGTTCAATAAATGGGCAAAGGAACCAAACAGGAAAACAACTTCCTAGACTGGGCATGATGAAATGAATCTTGGGGAAACAACTTCCTAGGCACCCCTAAGCAGGCAGGATCTCTTACGTGAGCTTTCACTTTCACCCCCTGAGCCTGCCTGTGTGTGGTCTTGCTGACTCCTGAGATGCCCTCAAGGCATCTCTCCTATTGTATCTGTTTGGAGTACTTAGCTTCTCTTTAGTGGCAGTAATCTCTGCAACAGTCACACCTTCCTTGACTCCAATTTTATGCATGCTCTTGTCCAGCTAAGGTTAAAGTCTTAAAAATCTTTCTCTCTACTTTCTGCTCCTGGTTGTCACAGTCAGCTCAGCTAAAAGCTGCTGGCAGTACCCATGCCATCACCTGACTTCTGTGCTGCCTTGAGATTTTCTACAACAAATTAATTAGTCCATTCCCTTTAAATTTGGTCTCACACAAAGTCTCAAGACACGGGAAAAATATAGACAAGTTCTTCATCAGAATATAACTGAATGGCCTCTAATCCAATTCTCAATAGAGTCCTCCTTTCCTTCTGGACCCTCATGAGTCCAGTCCTCATTGTCCATATTGATCTCAGCATTCTGGCCTTCTGAGCTCCCACCAGAATCACTCACTAAGCTCTGCTCACCACATTATAAGGTTTTTCTATCCTGAATCTCCAAGCTTTTCCAAACTCCTCCCATAAACCAGTTCTAAATGCCTCTGAACCACATGGTCAGATAACTCCCAGCCACAGCTCCATTCTTGGCACCAGTTTCTGTGTTATTCAGCTTTCTGTGCTGTGAACAGAATACCTGAAATGAACAACTTAGAGGGGGAAAAGTTTATTTTGGGCTCACAGTTTCAGAGGTTCAGTCCATGGATGGCTGACTCTTGCTCTGGGTCTGAGTGAGGGAGAGCATCAAGGAGGTTGGGGTGTGGGGGATTGGAAAACTTTCCAGCTCATGGTAGCCAGGATGCAGGGGTAAGGTATACTCCTTAAGGGCAGGATCCCAGTGACCTCCTTCCTCCAGCCACAGTTGACTTGCCTGCAGTTACCACCCAGTAACCCATTCAGATTATTAATCCAGCAAATGGATTAATCCACAGATGAAGTTGTATTTCTCATAATCTAATAACTTCCCCTCCGAATATTGCTACATTGGATATCATGTTTTCAGTACATGAATTTTTGGGGGACACTTTATATCCAAACCATAACACTATCACTTGACAAGAGATTCCATTCCAGAACATATAGGGAACTGAAAAAACTCATCAGCAAAAGCAAAAGCAAACAAACAAACAAAAATCCCAAATACTCTGATTTTTTAAAATGAGCAAATGTCCTATGTAGACATGTATCCAAAGCAGATAATCAAATTGATCATATTATTTTATGTGTATGTATGAGTATGTCACAATGAATCCCACTATTATGTATAACCATAATGTACCAAAAAAAGAGGGAAAAAGAGGACATACAGATGGTCAACAAGTATATCACAAAACATCCATCATCACTAACCATCAAGGAAATGCAAATATAGACAATGAGATATCGCCTCAGCCCAGTTAGAATGGCCCTTACCAAAAAAGACAAAAAATGCTTTGCAGGGAAAGGGGGACACTCGTACACGGTTGGTAGAAATGTGATTTAGTATGGCCATTATTATGGCTTGGATATGAGGTATTTCCCCAGATCTCCCTGTTAAAGCAGGAGGTGGTTAGATGGTGACAGCTGTAACCAGTGCACTAGTCCAGCGGATGGATTAATGATCTGAAAGAACCACTGTCCCGGGTGGTTATAGGCACGGAGGGTGGTTGGAAGAGGTGGGTCACGTGGGTACACCTGGGGGTTACATCTAGCCACCTGGCTCCTCCTCCTCCTCTTCTTTCTTTCCCCTCCCCTCCCCTCCCTTCCTTTCCCTCCTCTTCTTCTCTCCTCTCTCCTCTTCTCTCTTCTTCTTCTTCTTCTTCTTCTTCTTCTTCTTCTTCTTCTTCCTCTCTCTCTCTCTCTCTCTCTCTCTCTCTCTCTCTCTGTCTCTCTCTCTGTCTCCTTCCTGGTCACTATGTCCTCCACTCTCTCTCCCCTTCTGCCATGATGCTCTGCCTCACCTCAGACCCAGAGCAATGGAGGTGACCAACCATGGACAGAAAATCTTTGAAACCAGGAGCCCAAAATAAACTTTTCCCCCTCTAAGTTGTCCTTGTTAGGTGATTTGGTTACAGTGAAAAAAGCTGACTAACGCACCCATTATAGAAAACAGGATAATATTTCCTCTCAAAATGACAAACAACGACCTGGTGATGGATCAAGTGCTCCCACTGTGAGGAATCTAGCCAGAGGAAACGCAGTGGGTCTGCAGGAGGACATCTGCCCTCGCCTGCTATTGCAGCCCTATTCCTGACAGTCAAGATCTGCAGTCAACCTAGGCTCCACCAGCAGATGGAGGGAACAAGAGCGTGTGGCATGAATACACAAGGGAATATTATTTGGCCATAAAAAGGAATAAAATTCTTTCCTGTGCAGCAACATGGATGGACTTGGAGGACATCATGTTAGTGAAGTGAGCTGGGCACAGAAAGGCAGAGACTAGAGAAAGGCAGAGACCAGAGAAAGGCAGAGACCACAGAAAAGAGAGACCAGAGAAAGGCAGAGACCAGAGAAAGGCAGAGACCACAGAAAGGAGAGACCACAGAAAGGCAGAGACCACAGAAAGGAGAGACCACAGAAAGGAGAGACCACAGACTAGAGAAAGGCAGAGACCACAGAAAGGCAGAGACCAGAGAAAGGCAGAGACCACAAAAAGGCAGAGATCAGAGAAAGGCAGAGACCACAGAAAGGAGAGACCACAGAAAGGAGAGACCACAGAAAGGCAGAGACCACAGAAAGGAGAGACCACAGAAAGGCAGAGACCACAGAAGGGCAGAGGCCACCTGCTTTCTCTTTCACGTGGAGCCAGGAGTGGGTCTCAAAGGACTGGAGTGAAGCAGTGGTTTGCAGAGGCCGGGAAAGCTGTGAGCAGGGCGGAGGGGAGAGGAGTGAATGGCGCGGCGACGCTGTGGGAGAAACAGCTTCCGCAGGGAGGAAGGCAACTGTGACTGACGGCAACTAATTGAAAATTTCCAGGGAGCAGGGAGCGAGGATTTGTGAGTGTCCCCGACGCCAGGAAGTGATAAATGTCTGCGGCGTTACGCCGTTTGCCCTGGCCGATGATCACACGCTGTCTACCTGCAGAGGGTCCACCCCACCCCGAAGGAGGCCCAGAGAGACCGCACTGGGCGGAGGCCCTGCGGAGGTGGAGGCGGGAACCGGAAGGAGGGGTCTCGCAGCCGCCCAGGCTGGAGGAGGCCGGGACACCTCCGGCCCTGCATCTTGGACGGCTGGTCTCCAGAACTGTGGGAAAGCACATTTCTGCGCCAGCCACAGTCCACAGCGGCTCGTGAGCGGGGTCACAGGAGGGGAGTGCGGAGCTCAAAGCCTCCCCTCCCCCGGAGGGCCGCCGGGCGGAGGGCCTCCCTGGGGACCCCGAACCCCGAGACCGGGAGCAATGTGCGAAATCCACGGCGGTTCCACCCGGGACGCCCGGGCAGCGCTCCCCTCGTCCTTGAGTCCCGCTCTGCAGGCGGGTGCGGCCCTGCGGGTCCCCAGGCGCCGCTCGGGTTCCTGGGCTGACACCCCCGAGATGGCCGGGCAGCGCTACAGGCCCAGCGGGTGAGAGGCCAGCGCGTCGGCCCCGCATTAATATTGGATGCGCTGAATCGCTTTCTTCTGAGGCCGAGGGAAGGAGGCCATTACGCTGGGGCAGTAAGATGCGCTGCTCCGCTGCCGGCGACGAGGTCGCGGGCGTGAATATGCATCGGCCTGTGACGGTTCCAGCCCTGGCGTCTCCCAGGCCGGAGCCTGTCCCCTCCGCCCCGCCCGGGCTGTGCGGCCCAGGGCCAGGTCACCCTCGGTCAGCCGGGCAGCGGGCAGCAGGGGAGGCACCGGGCGGCCCAGCAGGAGGCCTTGGTTTCCCGCTGCCCCACTAGCAGAGGAGGCGTGTGCTCGGCCCTGCCTAGACCCCCAGAGCAGACGCAGAGAGGGCGTCCTGTGGCCGGACCCTGGCTACGCACGGCCCACGTGCTGGTCGCTGGTCGCTGGCCTCTCTGGGCCTCGGTCTAGCTATTCTGCCCAATGGTCTTGGGAGCACTTCCAGCCCTGCCTCTGTCACGGGGTTTCTCTTTGCTATGTAATTGAAGCAGGGCCCACCTTTCAACCTCAACAGGCCTAGACCCACCTGTCCTTCCCGAGTGGGAGGCATCCCAGAGGCTGGGTGGGCAGGAGACTGGCCAGGTCCCAGACTTCTACCCAGAGTGGCGTGAGAGTTCTCAGGGAAGAGGCCTGGGGTGGAAACGGGAAGCACAGGTGACCAGTTTTTCCTGGGGGTCCTGAGCAGACTGTCAGGGGACTGTCAGGGGAGGCAGCTGTGATCATCAGGGCTGTAGCAATAAGCATGTCCATGGCAGTTGCAGTAGCAGGAACAGCAGTCAGGGAGGGAGCACCGTTATGAGGCGAGAGGAAACTCCCCTCCCTAGTCCTGCCAACGGTGGCTTTCTACCTTCAAAACGTATGCGTGGGCTGGGGATATAGCTCAGTTGGTAGAGTGCTTGCCTTGCATGCACATGACCCTGGGTTCAATCTCCAGCACCAAAACAACAACAACAACAACAACAACAACTTATGCTTACCTGGCTAAAATCACACACACCTCCGGGGCTTCCCAGTTGCCCTGCTACCCTGCAAGGCCCCTCACCTGCCCCTCACCTGCGGTCTCTCCTCAGACCTCTTCCCTGACGACGTCTCTTGCAACATCTGATCTTTGTTACACCAAAACGCCACATCAGTTCCTGCCTCTGTAATGGCCATTTCTGCAGCAGGAGTGACCCCCCTGCTTCCCGTCTCTCCTTGATCTTCTGCAGACTTGGCTTAAACCTCACCTCCCTGACCACCCCCACTGCCAGCCACAGCCGCTACGCGTCCATTTGCCCTTTGACTTGGCTTCACAGTACTTAATGCTGGTGGGCATTTCCAGCGTCGTCTGCCCGTGTGACATCTGTCTATGCCCCTGGGTTGCAATCTCCAAGGGCAGAGAGCAGGCCCTGTGGATGTCTGCATCTCGGGGTGCAGGGACGGCACCTGATAACCCCTGAGGAGCACGTGCTGCTGCTGAAACACTCCAGGCGATGCCCCAGGTCCTCGGCGATCAGGGCAATGTCTCCTCTCAGGGGACAGCCCTTGGGGATCTCAACAGGCAGCTTAAAGGTGGCTCATTGCAGCAGGCTTTGGAGTGACGCAGGATGGGACTGGGAAGTGACGACCACAGGAAAGCAGTGAGGCAGACAAGGAGCAGCCACTGCCCAGCTCTGAGACAGAGGTCCAGGGAAGACCCTCCTCAACCCCGGGCCGAGAGCTGGACCTGAGGCTCGTGGCTGCAGCTGCAGGAAGTGCTGGGAACCCACTGTGTGGGGTGCAGGTGGAGGGGTCTCGCTGGAGGCACCCTGCTCCAGCCCTGCCCTCGCGAGCAGAGGCAGCTGCTGCCCACCACACTGCTGGAGCTGCCTTCTGGACCCCTGCAGGAGCCCGCCCTTCTGCCCACCCTGTCTCTCCCTCACCCCATGGCAGAGCTTACCTTGAAGTCAGTGGACAAAGAGAAACATCTGGAGGTCCCAGCTCACTGTTCGTACAGCAGGCGGTGAAGGGCGGAAGGCTGAGAGGCAATGAGCTGGCCATTGGTGGATCCACCCCGCGGCACCGCGCACACCCGAGCTCCTGCAGGACAAGGCTGCGCGTTTCCACATACCGAGACCCAGCGATGCACCTCACGGAAGAGAAGGTTTTGCCTTCTCCCCCAAATAAGGAGACATGTGGTCCCAACCATTGTCACTGCTGTCACTGACCATAGGCACTACTCCTTAGATTCACTGGCACTCCCCCTGTGTACAGTGTCACCTATACACTGAATGCAAACTCGACTTCTAACAGCTTGACTATAAAATAAAAATGGGGAGGAGGGAGAAGGAAATGGTTGGTTTAGACAGTATGTGTGGCACACACGCACCGAACATACAGGAAGCAGGCTGCCACTAAAGGGCTCGTTTCTGTATTTTGGTCACCAGGCTGTAATAACAGCTCTGGGCCCTTTCATCTGAGACTTCTGCACTTCCCTGCCCTCATCCAGAGCCTCCGCGGGACTTTGGTGGAGGGATCCAAACCTGACACAGGGAGCGACGTGCTATGGGACCACAGAGAAAAGGCCATTCCTTGTTACAGAGTGGCAAAAAGTTTGAATCCTGTTCACGTTCATGTGTTTTGTGGAAGGTTCAGCCTGTGAGCGATGACACTGGGTATTTGGCTGAGGACGTTTCTAAGCAAAGCACGGAAGGAGTGGCCTGGTTTCTCTTGACTGCTTATAGTAAATCGTGAGAAAAGGAAAATGACATAAAGAATCGTTCAGCAAAGATGAAGCAGAACCTAAACAGTTGGAAAATTCTCGCTGTACCCATAGTGGGACAAAGGAGAAGATCCGTCTGGGTGAGAACCAGGCCGTGGCTCACGGTGAGGTGCAGAGGAGACGGGCAGGGCTGGGACATCTCGGTGGAAGCCATACTGGTTGTCCTCAGGGAGAGGAGTCGGCCATCCAAACCCAAGACATAAATGTCCCAGACAGGAAGAATGACCTGGCAGCATTCCAGAGATCCCCGAGGCTGCTGCGGATGAGCCCAGGGAGCCAGGCCTGGGGGCAGAATGTGACCAAGGGAGGGCCACCCCACTGTCGCTGTCACATCACAGGCGCTGATCCTCTCCCCACACACACTGCTGACCTGGTGAGGCATGCAGAGTACCGCTGTCCAGATCTGAGAGAAGCCGAGAGCCTCGGAATGCAGGTCAGACAGTGGGACAAGGCACGCCGACGGTGCCACCGCCCGGGAGCCTAGCCTGGAACTGATGGCACAGAGCTGTGGGGCGGGCAAGTACTCATCCGGGGTGTCACGGGCAAGGTGAAGCCCCAGGACAGCTGAAGGAGCTTTCTGTCCAGCCCGTCACCACTGCGCCCTCCCTGTGGGCATTTCCAATAACCTGTCTCCAATGCCATCTTTGTGTGTCTTCCCTGGTCTCTCAGAAACCTGTCCCACTGCGCTGGCACGACTGGGCTGTGGGCAGTGCTCCCTCCCTCCTCCTGCTCCTCCTCCTGCTCCTCCTCTTCCTGCTTCACTTCTCGCTCTTGGTGTTAGCCAGTGGCCTAAGGAGTCGAGAGCAGTCCAGGGAACATGGCGTCTCCTGGTGGAATTGTCCCTTCTGACTTCCGTGCTGCCAGGTTGTGAGCTACTGGGGATAGGGCAGGCACACCACCTCTGCCTCCGTTCTGGGGTGCTTGTCAGCGACGTCACCTGGGATGCCACACTGCTTCTGACTCGCTGTCCAGGTGCGGGGGGAGTTCCATGGACTTCCGCTCAGCACTGCTCACAGTGACCAGAGAGCCAGCATGGGACCTGGGCAGTGCTGAGCTTGTCCCTTCTCATTGTACATTTAGGAACTGGGGAATCCCAGCGATCCCTGCCTGTTGGTGGCTGTGGACATGCTGTGACGTGCTTCTAACTCACAGAACATGACAAAGTGGTGGGAGGTCACTTCTGTGAATGGGTTCCGTGTGACAGTAACCTCTTCCAGGCCAGCAGACTCTACTGCTTTCGAAGGCAGCAGGCTCTGATAGGGCATGTGACTGTTGCAGGTTCAGCCAGAGAGCCCTGGGGGCAGGAGCCCACAGGGAGGGGGTTCTGCCAACAGCCCTGTGAGCTGGCTGCTCCCCTGCAAGGCCCTGGCTGACACTCTGATTGTGCCTTGTGAGAAAATGGGACAGAAAATCCCCAGCTGACCCGTGGAAACAGTGAGGTGAGAAATGCTGTTGTTCGGAGCCTCCGAGTGTGTGGCAATTTGTTACATGGTAATGGGTAATTAACACAGAGTTGCCCAAGCTAGCACATGAAATCCCGATTTCCTAGTACGTGCAGCTGTGCCAATCTACTTGGCTGTTGCATTTCCCTCTCCTTGATCGTCTGACACCCTCAGAATCTGCTCCCACACACGGTCCCCGGGATTCTGCCAATGTGTATATATATCCGTATACATAGGCACACACAAGCAAAGTTTTGCAAATTTTATGGTGGTTAAGCTTTTGGTGGTCAAAGTGTGAGCCCGCCCCCTCCGTACATGCTGATGGGACCCAGTTGTGGGTCTGGTGGCAATGGGGTGTAGCCGCGATGGCCCCGGCGGGAAAAGGCACCCCTCAGTGCATCTGCCCAGGTGCTTGTCCCTGGGAGGACGAACACTTTGTACACAAGAATCAAGATACTACCACAGCGCTGGAGGTGAGTGGGATTGGGGTGTTTGAGGTCGCTGTCCCAGTTGGATCCAGTCAGGAGTTCCCACGCCCAGTTACAGATCCCATTCTGAACCACCTGGTGCCCTGACTTTCATGTAGAAACTTACCGATCCTATTGTTCTATTTCAGCAACTTGCACAGTTACATTTTGTATTTGCTTTTCAGCACTCTCAGCCCCTCCTATCTAAAAAATAAATTAGTAAATAAATAAAAACCAGTGGCTTCTCTGAGCCATCATGGAAGCTGTCCGACTCTCAGACCATGGCACTAGCTGGAGCCAACCATATGAGCTTGTCACTCTTTCCCTAAGTGCTCAGGTGCACTGGAAAGGACCCCTTCTCCCCACCCCCAAACCCTGACAGCCATCATAACTGCTATCACGGTCAAGTTCAGCAGTGCTGGGCTCCTTAGGCATGAAGCACGTCAGTGCAGTCAGCCACAGGTGACCATGAGTTACTTGTGAGGCTACCATATCTGTGGACTGTGAACGTCCCCTTCCTATCACACATAGCTCAGCGTGTGCTCAAACCAAAGCTGTCACCAAGCAAGCCCCAACCCCCAGCCTGCCCCTGGGCTGCTCCTGGGCCCAGTGTTATTGAGTGAGGGTCCAAACAGGAGGCAGAATCACACAGGCATGTGAACAAGCCGTCGATGTTTTTGGTTATGAACTGTCACTGGGCGTTTGAGTAACGAGGGATGGGCTAGTGGGAAACAGAGGTCAGAGGAAGAGAAAGAGCCACATGGGCCACAGCCCTCCTCAGGCTGGGCTGGAGCGGCCAGGAGAAGCCCTGCACTGGGGGAGGCTAGAGCTCACAGGCTGCGGCCCTGACGCACCGAGGGCAGAGAAGTGCCTGAGGCCAGGTTGGCAGCACCTGCAGAAACCTGCCCCCAGGAACTTGCTAGAAATCTGCCATCTGGGGATGTGGACACATTGGTTCCTGAGTTTGATTCATGCTTATGATTTTCACTTTGCCTCTTGGCTCCCTGTTATCATTTCAAACAGTGTTCTTTCAGCCGACCCCAGTGCCATCCCCCCGACGGGAAGAGCTGGACATGTTGATGGGCCTCTGGGCTCCACCACGGTCAACAGCCAACACGGGGTCACGGCGGCTGGACGCAAGGAGATCCCCCTGGGTGTGGCCCACTTCGAAGCTTTAACCTCAAGCCCAGCCAGGCTTTTCCTCTCCACCCAACTCCCAGCCTGGGGGTCCTGCTCAAGGGGCTGGGGCTACTCTCCCCTCCTCCTCCTTCCCTCTTCTGGGTCTTCCTTCTCCTCCAGGGTTTGAGGCTGAGGAGGAAACAAGGGGCCTCACTTCCCACCAGCTGGGCTGTGGTGGTCTTGCCTTCACTTTTTCCCCCTTTGACTGGAGCAGGTACTGGGATGGAATCCCAGCCCTTTTTATTTCATTTTGAGTCAGGATCTTGCGAAGATGCCATGGCTGGCCTTGAACTTGCGATCCTCCTGCCTCTGCCTCCTGAGTAGCTGGGATTACAGGTGTGCAATCCTGGCTCCCCGTGGGGCTTCAGCTTGAATGGCCTGTGTCTCTGGGTTGCACCTGGTGCTGACTGGGCCCAAGGAATTCTTCAGGAGGGTGGGGACTGACCTCCTGTGTCCTGCAGCAGGCGGGCCAGTGACGAGCTGGTGGTTCGTCTCGGCCTCTGACACACCTACTTGGCCAGCAACTCCCATGTGTCCCCAGTACTCCAAAGGTGGGTGTCAGGCTGCCCTGTCCCTTCTCCCTGTCCCTCCATCGGGCTCCTCTTTGTTTCTCCTCTCCCTCCCCAAGACAGATCTGCTGGGGCAGGCGGCTGGAGGAAGGGTGGACTGCCGCCCTTCTAGAGAGCACCTCTAGATCGCGGGGGTCTGGGCAGGGAGGAGGAGAGCGCCTGCTACACCCACTTTGGTACAGGCAGCACAGAGACCCTCAGCAGGCTGGGGTGTAGGGGTGGGGCGCTGTCCGCTGCCCAGGCAGAGCGGCCCTGTCCTCTCACAGTCCTGTGGTGTGTTTTCTGGGGTACTTCTTTGGAAATGGGGCCCTCAGGATGCTCTTCAGCTTTGAGGATTAAGGTCTGATTCCTCTCATTATCGTTTTCTGTCCTTAACCTCAGTGCCTGTGGCCTGGACAGTCTTGTAGCTCCTGGGTGCTAACCAGACCAGGAGAGTGCAGCCGTCAGCACGTGGCCCTAAGGTTGGGTTAGCTGCTTCTGATTCCAGTCTCTCTCTCACTAGCTGTGTGATCTTGAGCAAGTTGCTCAGCCTCCCTGCGTCCCGGTTTTCTGTCTGTTAAGTGGGATAATAGCAGCATCTGCACAATGGGCTTACTTACACAAATATGACGTGTGTGGGTCACATAGAATAGTGCTTAGCAGGTGCCACTGAGCTCAGGGCTTGCCCTTGAAGAGAAAGGCAAAGAGAAGCCAGCAGAGGAAGAGGAGCAGGTACCCGCCAGCCGGAGCATCCAGGTGGGGTCATGGCCAAGGAGTCAGCTGGCACCCGGGAGAGGCAGGCAGCGTTTAGCAAGGAGGGCACAGGGACAGCCATGTCTGGGCCCCACACAGCCTGGGCAGGAGGTGGTGGGGCTTCCTACGGAGGGGGAAACTGAGGCTGCAAGACCATCAGTGAGGACACCTCTGCCTTGGAACTGGACCCCAGCTCTCTGGCTCCCAGTTTAGTGCCCAGCTGATGTGAGGTGCTGCCTCCTCAGGGTGCCAGCTGGAGGCTCGTGGGTGGCTTGAGGTAAGTTTCCCCAGGGTGCCTGCCCCTACATACCGGAGAGCCTGTCCTCACCTTACCTTCTCCTTCCTGGAGGCAACCTGGGGGTCCATGGGTTGAATCCCTGAGGGCCATTTCACACTTGCAAGGTGGTGCTCTCACCTTGTGGTGAGCTGGAGAAAGGGGACAAGCTCAGAGAGGCACAGTGACTTGTCCAAGGTCACACAGTAGGGAGGCACCAGAGGCAAGTGCAGCCTGACGCTTCTGCCCTGGGGAGGTCTCAACAGGTCCTCAGGGGTTGGTGGGGGGTAGGAGAAGGGTTCCTTCCCTCCAGCTGCGTTGTGGGGGGCTTCCTGTGCGAGTCTGGGTGGGGGCACTCTGGAGTGATATTTGCCACCCACCACTCACTGTGATCAGCTGGAGCCCAGGGAATTGGGCCTCTGAGTCACTGGCAGGGACCCGGAGTCGCAGCTCAGTGGGGTCGGAAGCCCAGTTAACGGAAAACATGCTCCCCAGCTAGAGGCCGGCACTGCTCTGCCCTGCGGGGCTGAACTTTCAGCGGCTGCTTTTCAAGGTTCAAGAAGAAGAAAGGGGGGCAGAAAGGGAAGGCGTTGTTTTCATGCTTCTTGCTTCATTTGCATAAGGTGAAAAATGTTTCCATAGAAACAACCAGAGTCTGTAATTTTTGAATAACGATTTCTGCACAAAGCACAGCCTGTCTTTTTTCAAAGGGGAATTAAGAAATCCTCAGCAGCGCTGCCCCCACCACAAAGGCGGGGAGAGCGGGGCCCAGCGAGGCCGCGGTGCTGCCCACCCGGGCCTCAGTTTCCCCCGGCGAGGCGGCGGCGGGGGTGGGTGAGCGCCAACCGCGCCGCCGCCCGCGCGTCCGGTGCGGGGCGGCCGGGCTGAGCCGGATCGCTGGGTCCCCTGGCCTGGTTCAGAGGCAGGAGGCCAGGGCAGCGCTCCCACGCGCTTTCCAGAGGAGGCTGGACGCAGGCGGCACTTGCGGACCGTCCAGGCTGCAGGCCACCCGCGCCCCTGCCCCAGCACGTCGCCCTCTGCGGACCGGGCGCTGCTGGTCCCAGCTCACCGGAGCGAGGGCGCCGGCCTCGCATGGGCGCCTCTGCCCCCTGGTGGCCCGAGGGCACCGCAGCAGCCACTCGCCCCGGGCACTGCGGTTTGTGCCTCAGGCGCGGTCAGGCACTGGCCTCCCCGGCCCGCAGAGGGACCCCAGGATCACCCTGCACACAGGCCTCAGAGCTGGCGATGCAATGGTCCTGCCAAGGTCTCCAGGAGGGCTCTCCACTCAGGGGTCAGGCTGTGGAGGCTAAAAACCCAGCGAAAGGAGTGGAGGCCGCCCAGTGCAGTGGGGGACTCGGGCTCGTGCTTCACATCTGGGAACACTGAGGCCCTGGGAGAGGGCTCCACGTTTTCATGGCTTCCCACCAAGGAGGCCCCCGTGGTGACCGGGTGCTGGATGTTCCAGGTTTGTCCTGGGTGTTCAGAATCGCCTCCTCGCTGAGGTATTGAGGTGGGACTGAGCCGATCCACAGAAACCTCCGAGTGTTCAACTTCCTTCCAGCGGGAGGAGATGGGCACCAGGAGCCACGTGGCCTTGGTCTTTGAGAAACACCTGTAGGGTGCCTGTGTGATTAACAGCCAATGGCCCAGCCCGCAGGGTGACCTCCAGGGGCATGAGTGGACCTCTGGGCCCTCGCTGGGGCCTTCCTGTGGTCCTGCTGCTCACCTGGGCTCCAGCGTGGTGGGCGAGGGGTCCCAGGGGTGGGGGTTTCAGCTTTGGGAGACGGGGGCCGGCAGGTGGGCTGCTGCTACTGGGGTTGGACCGGGGTCCACTGAGGAAAAGGGGGCAGAGGTGACCCCATCCCATGCCTGGAGGGAGAGCAGTGCCCTGGTAAGGGCCGAGGTCACCCTTGTCCACTGAGTCATCCACCATAGCCTGGAGCAGAGTAAGGAAGACTGGGTTGTTCAAGGCCGTCTCCTGGGTCCTGCCTACAGGTGTCATCAGGTATCATCAGGTGAGGCCCAGGCAGCACGGGCGGCTCTGGGGTCAGCAGACAGTCTGGGCTTGACAAGGCGCTCACTTGGGCGGTGGGACTGGAAAGCTGCTTCCTCTCCTGAGCCTCCTCTTTCTCCTCTGTGAAGTGGAGCTCCTTCCGGAAGGGCTGCAGTGGGGGTTCAGACTGGGTGTGTCCGTAAACAGCCAGCTCAGAGCGAGGCCTAGAGGCTCGTAAATGAAGGAGGCTGTTTCCTTCCTGTGCTGGTGCTTGGAGGAGCGGCTGCCCAGCAGGATTGGAAATCTGGGTCTGAAGGCCACTGTGAATCAGCAGGCAGCTGGTTAGCCTTAGCCCCAGGCTCCCTGCCGGCTGCAAATGCTGAGGGACAGGAGTACCCAAACCAAGTCCTGGTTCTGTGGCTGATCCCTTGTGGATTCCTGGTGGAAACCCTGGACTCCTTGGTGGGAATGGACATAATGCTCCCTCCAAACACATGGCACCTTTCTCAACGCAGCTCATCCCCACAGCCCTCCGGGGGAGTGCAGGTAGAAACTGAGGCACGTGGAAGGAGGCTGCCACACAGCCAGAGATGCTGCTGCGATGGACAGACCCTATCTGGTGGCATCTCAGCTAACACCATGTGGGGCTCCTCTCTGAAAGAATTCAGTGTCACACCAAGGGCAAATATTCAGAAAGACAAGTGAAATCACAAGTGGCCCATTTTAAGAGCCTGATAGACATATCACAGATGACAACCTGGCTAGCAAATGTCAAAATCCCGAGGAATCCACAAGGTGCTGGGATTCAAACCCAGGTCCCGGACTCCTTCTCCAGCGCTCTTTCCACAAAGCAACTTCCTCCAAGACACCTGGTTTCCGGTGAATGTGTGTCTGCCTTTGGAAGGAACCAAAGATTTGAATATGGATTCTGAAATGGTTCTGCCCCGCCTGCCTCAGAGCCCTTCCCAGAACAGGTGGTGGGGTGCTTTTGCTCGGAGATGGGGCGGGGATATGAGGCGGGCTCCCCGCTCTGTCCATTTACAGCTCCCCCTTCACGTCAGAAAGGCTCCTTCCCACCCCCGATCCTCAAGGTATCACCCCCCCAAGCAGATAAAAGCGGAGTGGAGCTTTGCTACATGAAAGTCAGTCCAGGGGACACACTTCAACAGTTCTGCGTGAAAGAGAGGTAAATGGTGCTGGGGAAGATGAAAGCACCCTGAATTGTTCTATGACAAAGGCACTGCCCAATGCCACCACAGCAGTGAGGAGAAAGGACCCCGAGAAACAGGTAATGTTTTCACAGAAAAATGCAGTCTTCTGCAGCCTGGGGGAGACGTCCTGTGAAGTAGGGAGATGGGGGCTCCCTGCCAGGGGCTGGGGCAGCATCTCTGCCTGAAGGTTACAGAAGGCTGGATTCCAACACCCCTTGACTGGGAGCCAGTTTCCGGAAAGGCCAGCTCTCAGAAGCAGGTAGCCCTGGGCTGGACAGAAGCTGCAGGGTGGCGAGGAGTCCAAAGGTAGCAAGTCTGGTACTGCCCCCGTTGGCTTGGAGAGCCCTGTAAGGTGGACCCTCGGTGGGGGCAGTGGAGGAAAGGGTGGGCCAGAGGACAGCAATGGGGGCCTTTCAAAATGGCCCCAGGGAGGACAAACACTTTGTCCTGGGTGTGAAGGACCCTGCTCTCCATCCCATATTCACTCAACAAGCACGTACTGAGCAGGACTCTGCTGGCTCCAGAGAAGCTCGAGAACAGTGAGTGGTTGGCGTTGCCCTGAGGCCCCCACTGGTGTATAGCCAAGTACCTCGAACTGCAGTCCAGGCAGGACGGGTTCTGGATAAGGAGAGGGCTGAGCCGGGTCACAGGGTGAAGCTGAGGGAGGACCGCTGAGCTAGGACCTGGGGAACAGGCAGCAGGTGGCACCTTCCAGCAAGAAGACCCGGCACCAGGAGGGCTTGCAGGTGGGTAGGAGCACAGGGGCCAGGGCGTGGCCAGAGCCAGGAGGGTGCTAAGGACCTGAGTCACACCTGCTGGGCCCTGTCCTGGTGCTGAGCAGTTGGGCGGGAGTGACCCTGCGGGTAGAGGGAGGCATGCGAGGCCTCAGGGGTGGTTGGTAGGTGTGGTGTGTGGCGCAGCCCGGCGGCCTGGCTCGTTTGGGGCAGGCAAAGGCTTAGCCAGGGGCCAGCGCGGAGGTCGCTGGGTCAGGGAGTGAGCAGATGACTTGGAAAGCGGGAGTGGGGGAGGCGCGGGGGCCTGGACCCCTGCCGTGCTGCCTCTGCCCCTGCCCTGACACCAGAAGCTCTGGACGGTCACCCGTGCTCCCTTCTCCCCCTTCTGTCCTCTCTCCTCCCCACGGTCCTGCCTCCTCCTCACCTTCCTCCTTCCCTGCTCTCCCTCCTCCTTGGCTGCCATGACGATTCTTGTTCCCGGACACAAACAAGGAGCTGGAAGGCTGTCTCAGCCTCCTTCCCCTCCATCCCAGTCTTCTAGAATCCCAGCACCCGGCCAGCCCGTGTGTCCTTTGCCCACCTGAGCAGGGGTGAGAGGAAGCGAACCCAGTCCAGCCGCTGCGGACTTCTCTGCATCCTGCCTCGGCTGCCAGGACAGGTGCAGGAGCTCACCTGCTGGGTGCAAGCTTGGAGGGCACAGGGCGGGCTGGGGGGCAGGCATGCCCAGAGGGCCCCTCTGCTGGGCATGTGCTGGCAGATCCTCCCTGACCACCACTCAGGCCTCCTGCGCTACCCGCAGGGGCATCCTGCTTGACACAAACCCTAACCTATGCAGAGTGAGGACTGGAAATCCCTGCCACACGGTGGCCTCCTGGCCTCGCCCAGCACCTCAGAGCATCCTGTCCTGCGCCCTGTGAGACTGATCAGCCACCGTGGGGGCCTCTTTGGGAGGATAAAATAAAGTAAGGAAGGGGAAGTCTTTTCTGGCCACCAGGGGCCCCTAGACAGTTGGGTATTCTCCCATTTGGGAGGCGCTGGGATGTGGGCCCCACCATCTGCACAAGGCGGACAAGAGCGACCAGCCCTTTGCAGCACTCCAACCTCTAGCGGAGGACCCTGGGCCCCACGGCCAGCAGCTCTGAGGCCGGAAGGGCTGACCTCCACCTTCGGAAGAGGACAGGGGCTCAGGCGGGGGTGGGAGAGGCAGGTGGCCAAGATAGGGATTCTGGGGCCTTTGGGCCCCAGGCCTCAGGCTCCATATAAGGAAATAAGCTCAGTCCTCAGTCCCCCTCCAAGAGGGGGAGGAAGTGAGATCATCTCAGGGCTGTGGATTTGCTTAAGGCGAGGAAAATTGTTTCCAATCCCCTTCCCACGGTGCCTGAGCGGGGCCCTGCGTCCACCACCGGGAAGGCCTGGGTTGCAGCTGGGGGCAGCTGCCATGTTGGCCACTCCACTGCTGGCCCTGCCAAGCCTTGTCCCCACTGGGCCTCCTTCCATCCTGGCTCTACTGTGCTGGGAAGGAGGCTCCAGAGGCCAAGAGGCACCTGGTCAGCCCCCCTCCAACCCTGGCCAAACAGCGGGTGGGTTTTCCATGTGGGAAGCCACACCAAAGCTCTGGGCTCCGTTTTCCTGCTCAAGTGAAACAGAAAACCTGGAATCCATCAACTGTCATTGGGGATGGAGGGGACAAGGCCGCCTCATGGAGGAGACAGGATGGAGAAGGTGGCTAGGGGGAGGGGCTGGGAATGGGATCAGGCTCAGTCCTGGAAACCTGGACTTGGTGAACCAGGGGAGCCTGCGGGCTCTGGGCCCCTGGAGAGACGGTACAGAGAAGCTCAGGGCAGTGCAGCGTGCTTCAGACGCCCAGGAAAGTTCAGTCCCACGAGCTGCCTGCCTAGGACTCAGTTTACCAACCTGGTCAGACCACAAGCCACGTGGCAATAGTTTTCTTGGGCTCAGTTTGCCTGAGAGGGCTGCTCTAGGGGTCTCTGGTTGCCCCCCTCTTTAACCAGGGAAATCTCCTAAAAATCCGTTCTACATTTCAGATTTCTGAAAAAGAAATTGCTAGAATAAAAGATCTCACAACTTAAAAAAAGAAGAAGAAGAGTTAGTTTGGAGAAGTCAGTGCCAGATGCCCACAAGTGGCAGCACCCGCAGCTTTGGGCACCCCAGTCTACTGTTTAGCATGAGCCCAGGTGGCCTGCTCAGGGAGGTTGGCTTGGCCTCAGGGAGGTAGGGCTGGTTTCAGGATGACCTTGAACCTGCTGTCACTGAGCTCAGTCACCCCCTTGCTGTCAGCTCTACACTCAGTTGAGATCATGGGGACCGTGAGAACTGGAGTAGGGTGGACCTCCCCACGGGGGGTTCTCTGGAGGGATGCAGGGCAGGACAGAAGAGCGGGCCCTGCCCACCGCACCTCGCTGTGCGCAGCTGCAAACTGGGTTTAAGAGAACCTCTTCCCAGAGCTGCAGGTAGAGACGCGGCTCCCCTCTGCGCCACAGCTCCGGGTGGGGGCCTGGCCTCTGGCAAGCTCTGGATTCACGGGGAGGTGGTCGCTCTGATCATGTCCTTGTTAAGATTCCCAGACTTCCTCTGGCTTCCCCGAGCTGGCCTCGCTCCATGGTTATTTTTTTTTTGCTCGTCCTCGGGAGGAAATTGAGTCAAGAGGCCCAGAGGGAGCGAGCTGGTGGCAGAGGCGGAGCGGTTCTCTGGTTACCAGTCTCCCAGTTGTGGCAGTTTCTCCAGGCCCACTCTGCAAACGCTTCAAAAGACACCAGGTCGTGCCCCCCGCAGTCCATGCCTTGGAGAAAACCAAAGGCAGCTTTGATATGTCAACTTGGGAACAAGTGGATCACATGGATCATGGGTGCTGCTTCCTGCCCTAGCAAATGACTTTAAATGACGCTCTTCAGACTCCCCTCCTAATGTGCTGGGTGTTTATGATTTTTTTTAAAGGGCTTCATCAAAGAAAATGCCATAATGATGCTCCTAACTTAACAGCAGTAGTTTAGAAGGGATGAATTATTCACGTCGGAGATGAAACAGGGACTCAGCAAACTGGGCCAGCTGAAGCAGTCCCTTTTCTTGGGACTATTTTTATCTTCTCTTACAGTCTTTCATCTTGGGAGACACACGGTTCGGGAAGTACAAGGAGCCCACTGCGCAGAGCCCGCGTTGGCAGGATGTCAAGTCTGAAGTACGAGGCGTCTGGGAGCTTCTGCAGAGTAAAAGCCCAGGGAAGTGGAGGAAGTTGGGGAAGTGGCCCAGCAAGCCGGGGGAGGCCGGTCGGGTCCCAGGGTTCCCGTTTCTTACTCTTGGGGAGTCTTGGAGGCCCAGTCCCCCCTCGCGGTCCTGGGGCACTGTGGACCTGTTTCCTGCTCTCGCTTTCCTGGAATTCAATTATTCCTCAAGGGGGAATGCCTAGCGCTCTTGGGGAAGGGGGTGTGGGGATCCCACCAAGGGTGCACAGAGCTGCCTGCCCCACAGGAGAGGAATTTGAGATTGCAAAGCTCAGGGTCAGACATGGCCCAGCAGGGTCCCAAACTTCTCAGGCCACGCCAGTCCCACGTTGTCAGACTCATGCTTTAAAAAAAAAAAAAAAAAAAGCAAAGAAAAACCAGATCCTTGCTCTCCTACGTGGTGCCCATGGGACTCTTGAGCACTTGAAATGTGCCTGGTTTAAACCCGGATGGGCTGTGAATGTAAGCAGCATTCCAAAGGCTCAGGAAGAGGGAAGAATGCAAACTATCCCATCAACATGTTTACATTGATGGTACATCGAGATGGTGGTATCTGGGACGCAATGAGGTCAAGTAAAATACAGTGTTAAAATTAATCCACCAGTTTGTTTTACTTTAAAAAAAAAAAAAAAACAGCTCCTAAAATTTTTAAAATGCTCTCCATGACTGGTTTTATATTTCTGTCTGATAACACCGCTCTAGAAGGGAGCTGGGAAGCCATTAAAGGGTGCCGTCTCTTAATGGTGACATTAAAAAAGAACCCCCTTTTATAAATGCTCTGTATTTTCTAAGTTTTGCAGCAACTTCAAACTGGCCTCCCTTGCTTTGTATCAGCAAGGACACAGCTATCACTATTTTTAACGATCCTCAGAGCTCCCTGTGAATGGGACCTGGCTTAGCAGCTGCCCTGGAAACTCCAGGTCAGCAACATGCTGTGGGAACAGACTCAGGAAGCAGCAAGAGAGCAGGGCCCTGGAGGGTGCCAGAGATTAGAACCGGGGCCCAGGGTTCAAGAGCTCAGGGGCTTGTCAGGCAGGAACGCAAATGAGGGGTCGTGGGGAAGTTCCTCAGTGAGAAGCCACAGAAGCGGCTTCAGGCACAGCTCCCGCCCAGTGGCAGAGCCGGTTCAGGAGTGCGCGACAGGAAGCTGTTCCCTTCTTGCTGGGGGACAGTGGGGCCCGTCCATCTAGCCATCACTCCCTGAGGAGCGGAGGCTGCTGTGGAGAGGGACCCAGGGTCAGGAGGCCCAGGGGAGAAGGGGCAGTACTCTCCTTCCAGGCTATTCGTGTAGCCGAGGCTTGCTTGGCACTTCCGGCAATGCCGGCGCTGTTTCCCACGCTCTACACATACTGATTAATCTATTCCTTAGTTGCAATCCTGCGGGATAGGGAAGGTTAGTGCTTCCATTTCACAGATGAGGAAACTGAGGTTGCAGAGCCCTGGTCAGCGATGGTTGACCAGGCCTAGGAGTGAACTTACCTGTCCCGGCCACCAGGGGCGCTGTTGGCAGCAACCTAAGCCCCGGAACAGAGGTGTCCAACAGAGGTCCAGGCAGCCATGGTCCAGTTAAAAAAAAAAAAAAAGTGAAGTTCATTTTATGTTTTATTCGGTCTGTCCAAAATAGTATCACATGGAATCAACATAAAACCATTAAATTTGTTAATGAGAATTTACAGTTTTTACTGTGTGATGTTTTTGAAATCTAGTATGTTTGTGAATATTTAAGTCTCCTTTGCATGTTAGGTACATCCTAGGCACTCAAAACCACACGTGGCTTGTGGTCACAGTACTGGACAGTGCAGCCCTAGAATCTTGAAACTTAAACAAAAGAATCGGCGTGGGGAGGACATTGGTCAAGCTTAGCCGTAGGGGCTGCTGCCCGGAGGCCTGGGTTGAGGAGGATTCTGGGTTCAGAGTGGAAGAACGCTGGGATTGATTGGCGGTGTCTGCCGGGAACTCAGAAGGGCACCATGGAAGGGTCTGTGCCCTGCATGTGCTGACTGACAGTCATGCCTGGGCAGTGAACAGGATGGGCAGGGGCCACACCCGGAGGACTGCTTGTGAGCTCGGCCACGCTCTCCTGTGGATTTCACTGACTTCACTGGGCCCGCCCCGGGCGTGCTGATCCTGGGCTCTGAGTCCAGATCTCAGCCTCTGCTCTCTGGCTCTGAGAATCCAGCAAGCCTCAGTTTCCAAAACTGGAGATGGTACTCAACCAGAGGCCGCCTGAGCGTGCAGGGTCGGCGTGCAGTCGCCTAGAGAGAGCTCCCCTCCTCCTTCCCCAGCCCCGGCCCCTCCCGCACCCGGCTCAGAACACCGCAAGGTCTGCGCAGCCCCGCGCCTCCCCAGGGGCCCACAGCTCCGATCTGCGCATGCCTGACGGCTTCTCCGCCCGGTCAAGGCTAGGGAGGCCTCCGCTCGCTCCCCACAGGGCCTCTTGCTGGCCCCTTTTTTCAAGGCCAACGATGGCCTCAGCCCTCCCCAGCCCAGCACAATAACCCCAGCCTCTCAGCTTGCACAGACTCCCCACAGGGCCTCCACACCTATCAGATGGCTGACAGCAGGGGTCCGGGTCTTAATGACTCCCACGGGCCACCCCGGCAGGACAGTCCTCCCCCAGCCTCCCTCCAGGACGTGGACGGGCTGTCCTCCAACCGAATGCACAGCAGCCTCCCGGGCTGGGCTAGTTAACACCTCTCCCAAGACACCTTGGGCTGTCTTCTGGGAGGAGTTCTCTTCCAGAAACATCTGGCAGGGAAGGAGCGGCAAGCGGGGACAGCGCGGGCCAGGCCGCAGCTCCAATTAGGAGACAGTAGATTTCTCTAAGTATGACGGGAAAGTAATTCTCTGGCCAACAGAGTTTAATCAAAATGTTTTATGCAAGACGTATCCCTGACCCTGACAAATCTTCCCCCTCTTGCTGGAAATTAAACAAATATATTGTCAGCACAGATTCCAATGAGCGCATAAACAGATGCGGCCCTGCAGTCGTGAGCTGGGGGGTTTCGACAAGCCAGAGGAACAGGGAACGTGCTGGAAGTTTCGCATTGTCCTTTGGGCTTTCAGCAGCTTCTGCTGCCTGCCGGGGGCCTCAGGAAAACAAAGGCTTGCTGCCTTTCCTGTGACATTTCTCTGTCCCCCAGCAGTGCCCTCTCCTGCCCTGTGGCCCTGCATTCCGAGCAGGGCCCGAGTCATTGCTGTTCCAGCCCCTTCCTCCCTGCACGCAGCACGTGCTGCAGCATCTGTCTCTCCTGGCAGGCTGTGCCCCCTTTGTCTGCACACCCCTGGCACAGAGGACAATGCCTGGCGCCCCACAGACCTGGAACAACTGTGCAGAGGAGGAAGGGGGGCGGGAGCAGCCCTGCAGGGAGCCGGGCGGAATCTCCACTCTCCAGGTCCGGATTCCAAAAGTCTCAGTTTACTGACCAGGAAAATGAGCGCAAAGACAGATGGCGTCTGTTCGGGTGGCAGCGGGAGCCACAGGAGGACGTAGACACATCTGGGCAGGTGTGGGGACAGCCGTTGGTGGCTCGAGTTCCTTGGGAAGCAGTGCTCAGAGTGCTGAGCACCTCGATGGCATTATGGACACAAAGAAATATGGGAGACAGAGTTAGGGCAGGAGGAAAACCAGGAGTCCATCCCGAGTAGGTGCTTCTGGGCTGGTGCACGCTCTCTCTCCCTCTTTCTCTCTCTCTGTGTCTTTTTTTGGTGCTGGGGATGGAACCCAGGGGGCTTAACAACTGAGCTGTGTAGACTCATGGATCCTAATGCAAATGGGCTGGACGTGTGGCTCAGTATGTATGTACATATATAATAATGATTGATTTAGAAAGTTGCTTAGGGCCTTGCTAAGTTGCTGAGGCTGGCTTTGAACTCAAGATTCTGCTGCCTCAGCCTCCCTGGTTACTGGGATCACAGGCGTGCGCCACTGTGCCTGACTTGAGCTGGCTCTTGAAGGCAGAGGGAGTAGGCCCAGAAAGGTGATTTCCCTAACGTCACTGGACCGGGAAGTTCTGGGACAGACAGGGTTACCCTGGGCCCTGAGTCTGCTTGTTGTTTTGTCCCCACTGGGCTTCTTCAGGTGTTTCTGAAGCTGTGTAGACTCATGGATCCTAATGCAGGTCTTCCTGCTTAACTTATTGATGAAGGAGAAAAAAGAGCACAAGGTCAGAGTGGATCCCACCATGATTCTAGTGTGGAGCACATGAATCTGAGTCCCTCCTTGGGTCACACTCCTCTTCCTCATGAGACAGGGAAGAATTGGGGGGAATAAGCAGAGACCATGCCAATGGATAATGGACCCTCTTGGCCGCTGTCTTAATGGTCGGGGAAGTGACCATTCTTACCTTCGACCTTCTTACCTCCCAATCACCTCAGACATCTTGGGGCAGGCCAGCAGGAGCTTGATGGTAGGGGAGCACATTTGCTGGTACCCCATCCTCAGCTGGGGCTCTCTGCCCAGCTCACGGCCCGCATGGGCCCTGGCTGCCACCACGGGTCTGAAGAGTACATTGCCCTCAGGGAAGGGGGGCACAGCTCTCATTTTTGAATGAACATGTTGAAGAATTATGCTTTAAGACAAGAAGGTTTGAGGTCACTGGACACCTTCTGGTGTAGAAAGGAGACTGTGGCTGGGGAGGGTGAGGGCTGAGGCTGGTCCACCTGGAGGCAGGGAGGCTTCCTGGGCAGCCGTGGTCTACGTGCTTCTAAGAAGGGCTGGCCAGGCAACCTGCCCGGATGTTCTCTGCCACCCACTCACGTTCCAGGCGTTAGCAGGGCCCTGGGGCCCGATTCTCCGGGCCTCCCGAGGCACATCCATTAGTTACGGCACAGACGGAGACGGCAGCCTGCCTGGGAGCTGGCAGTGTCCCGCGTTCCTCGCCAACAGATCAAGTGTTCCCGGGCTGGGTGGACATGGGGATTAGTCCTCTCTTGTCCCCCAAGCCCTGATTCCAGCCCCCATCTTGCACGGCTCTCCCTCTGGCTACGCCCAGCAGCTGGGCTCTCACGGAGGGGGCCCTTGGTCTGTGGGACCTGAGCGGCAGGGCTGGTCTTCCCATGGCCTGTCTGGCCTGTCCCGACCACCCAACAAGTTGGGTCCACTCCTGGGATGCCCTGCATCTGCAGAGGGCCATGGCCAGGTGGCTCTGCAGCTGGCCTGGGTGGGCATGTGGGAAAGGGAGTGAGTTCTGGCCTCCCCAGTGGGGCTCCAAGATCAAGTGTTGTGATGGGCTGACAGATCTGGCTCCCTGAGAATGTCACAGGCCAGACTCGAAGGGAAATGACTCAACAGACTCCATGTTGCTCTGAGACTCCATGTTATGTAGGAGATAAGCTTCTCCCATGGGAACACCCTGCCACTGTACTTAGTGTGACATGTTTAATAATATACAATGACAACTCCTATGTAGTAAAGAATTGCTCTCTTTTGATTCCTGTTGCTCCTAAACAATGTACCATGTAAACAGTGGTTGTGTGGATGTTAGTAACCATTCTGTAGTTTGTACCTAGGTGAGGGTCATTTCGACCCACTTCCCCCTCTATTGATGATCTCATGATGTTAGTGTGTGATTTCGAATCATAGCATCAGACACTTATGATTGATGTGATTTTTGGTATAAGAACCCCTACAAGCCTGTGTTCAGGGCTGTTCTCCCAATAGCCATTTTTTGGGGCATTTTGTGTGAGACAGTCAGCAGCTGGCTTAATAAAGACTCTCAATTTGGGACTTCTCAGTGGTGATCGGTCTGTTCTTAAGTTGCGCCCCATAACAGTGTGTCCAGCGTCCTGCTCAGGACGGGGGAGAGCAAGGGTAAAGGAGAGGGGACACCCCGAGGGACCAGAAGCAGGGGTGAGGGCAGGCATGAGGAGAAGTGCTGGGCCTGGCCTTTGACAGCCGCGGCTGTAAGGGCAGCACTGAGTCGGGGCCCCAGGCACGCGTACCCAGGAGGACCTGCCCGACCCTGTGTCCAAAGCCAGTCGCCACTTTTCAGGGCAGGCGGGAGGCCCCGAAGCGTGTCACCAGGCCACTCGCCTGGGAATGGCTTCCTGCCTCCCCGCAAGGCCTCGCCTGGCAGCCAGGCAGGGCAGCGTGGGTGGGGCCCAGCGGCCACCTCCAGCTCTTCCTGTTCCACTGGACAGTCCCGGGGAGAAAGCCACTGACACACGAGCTCCCCAGAGGCGGTGGACAGAGGCCGGGCTGCGGTGATCCAGGAAGGCTCCCCGAGGAGGCGACTCTGGGGTGGGGTCCTGAAGGCTGCAGGGGAGTTTGACAGGCAGACAGAGAGGAAAACAGTGCTCTAGGAAAAGGACATTGGCCATTGGCTTTAGGAGGGCGGCCAGCACCGTCCCAGGGCTCAGGAGAACCTTTACAAAAATTTGTCTTTTAATTGTCAGTCGGCCTTTATTTAGTGATCTGCACTTGGTGCTGAGAATTGAACCCAGTGCCTCACACCTGCTCAGCAAGTGCTCTACCCCTGAGCCCCAGCCTGGCCCCTGGGGAGGCCCTTGGAGGACTTGGGAGCTGGAGAACGGGCGGATCCAGGAGGGCTGGCGCACTTCTCTGCTGTATCCTCCTACGGAGAAGGAGCCTGGCGGAAGCACCGGGCGGTTATATGACATGAAATCTCCCCCAGCGCCCCGAGTCCTCTTGCAAGGACAGATGCTGAGGCTGACTGATAGGTGAAGGGGAAGTCCCCCTTGCAGCCTCAGGGTCTTGGCACATGCTGTTCCCTCTGCTGCTAACAGTCGTCCATCCCCACCTGTGACATTCTTCATAGTGTGCTATGTCTATCTTTTCCTAAAATTTGTTTTTAATGATACTAAAAATAAAAATTGTACGTATGGACGAGGCACCATGGACTGTCTTGATACACAAATACATTGTGACATTCCAATCTGGATGACACAACTGCCTCCTCCAACCCGGACCAACCACCATGCCTGCCTCACTCCTGCTGGGACCCCTTACCCAGCAGGGACGGGCCTGCCGGTGAAGGCTTGTCTCCCGGACTCACGTGCCCACGTTGGAAGAAGACGCTCCGCAGCTCTTACTAAGCCGAGTCTTCTAATGAATGCCCAAGTGGAGCTGATGGCTCCTGTCGGAGGACTGACCAGTCCCCAGGCCAGCAAAGGTGGCCGGTGGGCAGGGAAGCCCTGTGCTTCCGTTTTGCAGCCCAAGCACCACGCTGAGCCCGGCCAGTTAACCAGCGGCTCCTGCTGCCTAAGCCTCTCCTCTGCCTGGAGCTAGGAGCTTCCCACTCGGGTCCCCACCTGGCCAACTGGGACCAGTTGACAAGAGACAGTCCCTGTCCATTGCCATCTGTCACAACCACACCCCTCACTGAAAGCACACCCCTGCCCCCGCCAGGGGTGGGGTAGGACAGAGGGGCAGCTCTTCTGGGGTGCTGCCCTATGACCCCCCAGGGCCCGTTCCCACGGGCAGGGGCGGGAGAGGCAGGCCGACTTTCATCCGAGAGCCCCCGCCGCTTCCAGCCCAGAGCGATTTGCCTTCATTACCAAGGGCCTTGCAGAGTCTGTTTGCAGAAGGACTCGGCTGCCCGGTGGCCGGTACTGCAGGGAAAATTTTCCTTAATTATTTTTTTATAGCCTAACTTTTGTGTGAGAGGGTTTGTTATTATCCCTGCCTCGCTTGAGAGTCATAAGCCTGCAAGAAGAACCATAAATAAAACTTTACTTAATATTCAAAGTCCGCGCGGTGGATGATGGATGGGTGGGGAGGAGCCACCCCCGCCCGGCTGCGGCTTCGGGAGGCAATTACTTTTCGCCGCTTGTAATCAGGACGTTCCTACCTGGAGCCTTTGTTTCTCTAACTTTCCCATTTAGAACCGGGATGGCGACATTGTATCCCATTTGTATTGCGTAGAGGGAGATGACTCCGGGTGCTGTGTGCGCAGGGCTGCGGGCACCGCCATATTTTACCTGGGAATCCGGCTTTGAAACGTTGAAGCACAGCAACAGCACAGACAGGGCCATGATTTGATCCCCAGATCCCGAAGCTTTGGGGACAAATGCCTGGCAGTGGAATTAATTTTTCTTGAGGAGTAACAGAGCTATAACTTTTACCTCTATTATTTCAAAACCTCAAGACTGACTCTCCCTAGGCCTGAGCCACTGCTGGCAAAATAGAAATAGAGGGAGACTCGGTGGAGGACACGTGGGCTCTTAAACCTTCCTACCCACCCCTCCGGGGTGGGCTGTGTGACCTTCCACAAGTTCCTGACCCTCTCTGGGCTGCAGTCACCTTAACCAGAGAACCACTAGTCAAGAAAATGATATATCACTGTTTCCTGAGGCTGATGTTTTGTTGAGCACCTACTATATGCCAGGCACCCTGCTAAATCCTTCATGCACATTCTCATGAGAAATCCACATCAACCAGACAGAGAAGTCCATTGACGATTCATTTAACAAATGCAGCACTTTTTGAGGCCCTGCCGTGCATCAAGTGTGATACGCACTGGGGGTGCCTCAGTGAACAAACGGGTGAGGATCCAACTCCCACAGCAACTTTCCTAGGAGAGAACAGGACCGTCCTGGAGACCGTGGGTGTCCTTTGGAAGAGATGAAAGTGGACGAAGGTGACCAGAAAGACATGCCACCCCCTCTGGGAAGCTGACATCCTAGCAGAGCCTGAAGGACCAGGAGTCACCCTGACACAACAAGGTTGGGAAAGCCTTCAGGAAATGGGAACCTCACGTGCAAAGGCCAGCACCAGGAGACCACAATCTGCTCACCCAACACCCTTCCAAGTCACCCTGCTTGTGCAGTAGCACCGGGAAGTAAAGCAGTGTTCCCCAGAGCTGTGTCTAAGGTCCAGTGTGAGCCTGGAGACCCTGCAGAGACCTCTGAATAGGACTGAGAGGGCGGAGGCAGGCGACATCGGCAAATGCCTTTCTAGTGAGCACAACGCGGGCAGCTCTCCCCCCAGGGCTCCAGGGTGCTGAGGAGAGAGGCAGTGTGTCCACGGGGTGTCCACTGCCCTCTGGCCTGACTCCCCACGGCAGGCACACCACACCTCGCCTGAGCCTACAAGAATCAACTCCCTCCACGGGCGACAGAGCCGGGTGCCCTTGGCTGCATCCCTCAGCCTAGAGCTACTCCAGGAGGAGCTGGGCATGCCGCTGGGCCCTGGGCTCCTGGCCTTGGTCCCTGTTTCCACCAGCAGGGCTTCCTGCGCTTGCTTCCTAAGTGAACCGCAGAACCCTGAGCCCTTGTCTCTGGGCTGCTTCTGGGGATCCAAAGGGACCCTCCTGGGTGCTCTCTTGGCCAACGTGTTCATATGCAGCCAGGACCAGCAGGGCTTCCTCCCACGCCCCTGCCCAGCCCCGATTGGATTAGTGGAGAGGCTCTGCTGACGGCCATTACGTGCTGCCCGGCGCCCAGGTGCTGTGGTGCTGCCCCCGGCTCCGAGCAGAGCCCAGTGCTGCGGGGAGCGGCCTTGCCATTGCCGGCGGGCGCTGCCCTGACTGCAGAGAGGGATGCTCAGGCCCCTGCCTCGTCCCTGGCTGGCCCAGCAGGGCTGAGACCTCTCATCCTCTGGTAAACGTGCTCTCTGGCAGAGCTGAAAAGGTTAATGGGCTTCTGCAGGCGCCCAGCCAGCTGCAGGTAGCACTGGGCAGCCAGGCGACGGAGCTCATTAGGTAGCAGACAGATGAGAGCCCAGCACTGTCTGCCCTCGAGCGGAGGGGCAGCCGGGCCAGCCGCCCACAGCTCGGCCCCCACAGACACCCGGCCCTGTTTGAACCTGGCCCCGGGCACGGCCAGGGCTGGGGTTCGGAGGCGAGGCAGACAGGGATGCGTCAGCCAGGACCCCTTGACTCGGGCACCAGGGCTTGCGCTGTCCCTCCCCGCACCCTCCCGTCCTCAGAGACGGAGGCCAGTAGGCAGAGTGAGGGGGAGGGAGACAGAGAACCAGCCTTTGGGGGCCTCATCAAGCTGTGGAACCAACTCCAGCAACCGCCCACCTCCAGGCCTCTTGCTACGTGAGAAAAACCAGCCTTGTTTGCTGGCGCTCTGGCCTCTGGGATCATGGCTGATTTATCAGACGATGCACCAGCCGCAGAAGAAATCTGAGCAAACGCTCCAAGTCTGAGTCACCTGAGTCGTGCTGAACTCCCTGCAGGCGCCCTCCCGCCCATCCTCCGCAGGGCCCACCCACCACGGCACCCCAGGAGGCCATGAGCTCTCCAGGCCGGGCCTGGGGCCCCCAGGGAGCCCCGCGGAGGGGGCGGTGGGACCCCCGTCTTACTGACGGGCCGAGGGAGACACACGTGATGGGATAGCCTCAGTGGCCCTGTGAGTCCACGATTCTTGGCTGAACTTGGGGACAGAAGGCACAGATAGGACTCTGTGGTGGCGAGCTGGCCAGTGGCTCTCTGGGGAACGAGGAGGCCTGACTTGTGCTTCTCACGTGTTCCCTGGTGCCAGCAGCCTCGTGTGAGCCACCAGCCCAGGTCCTCTCCCGGAAACCCAGCCGCATCCTGGGGGCCTCCCCAGCCTCCCCAGCCTGCCCCTCCCTCCCTCCTGGCAGAAGGAGCTGGGGAGCCTGAACCTCTGTGCTGGAGATGGGGGTGCGGGGGCAGAGGCCAGGGATGGCTGCGTGGACCCTGGGGCCGGGACCCAGTCCTAGGGGCCATTTACACTACCTGTTCTTAAAATCCGCTCGGGTTGGCATTTGAATGCCCTCTCTGGAGTGCGGCGGGCAGGGGCCCCAGTGTAGGCAGGGACGTGGCGGGGGCTGCCAGGGTGCAGGTCGAGCTGCCATGTAAAGGGCCGCCATTGTGACAGGGGGACCCGCGGCCTGCAGGAGGATGCGGCCATCTCCTAAGATAGAAAGTATGGGGAATGAGTGGGATTTGGGGGAAGGAAGAGGAACTGGCTCCTGAGCCCTCCTTGGCGGGGGCTCTGCTCTGAGCCCTGGGGGCTCTCGCCCAAGCAGAGGCTGCTGTCCGCTCAGTGGAGGGAGCAGGAGGGTAAGAGGCCGGCAGACAGGTCCCGGCCACATCTGGGAGGACAGGAGGGCCTGACAACGGCGGGGCAGGGAGGACCCCAGCGCCCAGGGCAAGCAGGGCCCCAGCCAGAGACACGGCACAGGCAAAGCCAGAGAGGACCAGAGCCAGAGGGAGGACAGCAGGCTGGAAAGCCAGGCTCCTGCCGCCCCGGCCAGGCCCTGAGATGCCCCCCTGGGTCTGGGGTGGCAGGGCGGCCGGAAGGCCGGCACTGGGCTGCATTTTCTCGCCATGCGGATGCGTCACTCCCCGGGCCAGACAGGTACACAGGATTAATAAGGCCGCCACGCTCTCCCGGGGGCGAGCAGCGAGCGAGCCAGCCTTCCCCTGAGTGAGCCATCAATCATGCCCCCTAATAGCTCTGCAGGCTGCTCCCCGCCCGCGCGGAGCGGGCTGGGGAGGAAGATGCCGCAGCCCTTAACCACTGTGATCATGAGGTCCTGGTGGAGGAAGATGCTTATCGTTAATGCTAAGTGAACGGAGAAGGGGACCCAGCTCCTGGCCGTGTGCGGCCGCGTGCAGCAACATCCTCCTGGGAGCGGGGAACCTGCCGCTTCTCGGGGGGACTGGAGGGGCGGGGGAGTGGGGGAGTGCTTTTTAAAATTCAAAACTGTAATTACCGATATTGGTGCATTATTCTTTTATTTAAAATGTTAGTTTTTTCCCTGATCATAAAAGGACTCTGTTCACGGTGGAGTAGGTGGGAAATATCTGCATATGAACAAGAAAATTAAAGCCCCGGGCCCCCACCCCAGGCAGGCAGGGGGAGGCATTCGAGGGGCCCGAGCTAGGAGCAGTGCGTTTGCTCCGTGTTGTTGTTTTTACATAACTGAGGTGACTCATCGGATTTTCAGAATGTATTGTTAAGTAAGCTGGCCAGTCCCAGGAGTTGGGGTGGGGGCTGAGCCAAGAACGCACATTTTGTTAATTTGACCGGTAAATCCTATTCTCCGACTCCCCCTGCGAGGGGGAGGAAGGAGAACGTTTCTTTCACTTAAAACTTGTGTTGCTTCATCCCCCAAACCCAGCAGGATGGACCTTGCAGGGTGGATGCTGGCAGTGGCCTCCTCCAACCACTGTCTTGAGACCAGAGTCTGGGGGCTCCCGGTGGTGCTGGGGTACCACTCAGGAGGGAGGCTGCTCCTCCTCCTGGCCTGCAACCCAGCACCGCCTCCTGCGGGCAGCCCTCTGGGCTTCTCTGCCCCCAACAGCCCCTCGCCAATGTCCAGGGCCCCTGGTTACTTGCCCACCACCGCACACACCGTGCCCCTGTGCCCCCTGGGGCCGCGGCTGTTTTGCTGGCTGTCCCGTGTGCCTGCCTGGGGGGCAGAGGCCTGCGGAGCCCACACCTGCCCGCACCGCCTCTCTGTCCCCGTCTCTCAGCGACGCGGTTTTAAAGTTCTGGCCTAGGGATGAAGTTCCAGCCTCGCTGGCTTTTCATTTCTTTTCTCCTGGTGACCTTTCCATGTAATTAAAAGGCAGCTATTCCAGGAGCCGAGGCGGCCGGAAGCCACGCGCTACTCTGTGTGCGTGTGTGGAAATTCATTGTCTGGAGCTCGGGGCCGCACTGAGGCCCAGCGTCAAAAATACCCCCGTTCACTCTGGGGAAAAGACTCGGGCCCAGAGTCTGTCCCCTCCTGCTGGCCTACTGTGTGCCAGCACCCTATAGGTGCCCGCACCCTGCTGGGGGTGTTTGGTGGAGGGACTGGCTGACAGGTGGTGACAGGGCACAGCCTGGGCTCCCAGGCCGGTTGGTTCCCGGGTCTCTGAGGCCGTGAAGATCCGCATTCCTTCCACGGTTGGGTGCGGGGACACTCTGGGGGCCAAGCAGCACCCAGCCCACCTCCCTGAGGCCCAAGTCCCTCGCCTTCTTGTTCTGCCTTCTAAGGGACCCTTTCCCAGCCCAGAACCAGAGCCCTGAGGACACAGCAAGGTTGTGCCTGCGTCCAGCCTAGATGCTTCTGAGACCCTGGTCAGGGTGCAGCGGGCACAGAACTGCCGGATCCCGGGCCACTTGCTGCCCCTTCTGGGCAGGACTGCTGCCCCAAAAAGGTGGCCATTCAGCCCCTCTTGCCCCTGTCCACAGAGCTGGGCGATTCCCTCTTCCGGGGGGAAAGCCTCTCCTCCTTGATTGTTCCCTCCTGGACCCCCTCAGAGCCCCGAGGAACAGTGCCCCCAAAAGGTGCCGGACCCCAGGGTGGAGGCTGGGGAGCTCCTGCGGACCCTGGAGCCCCCTGCCCAGCCAGCCTCCACCCTTTGGCTCTCTGCAGCCTGCAGCTGCTGAGGATAATGCACACGCTGGCCCCGGCCCAGCCTCCCTAAGCCACGGAGAATTGCAATTTAGCAAGTTCGTCAAATCCGCCTGAGGCAGGAGCCCAGAGTCGCATCTGCAGCACCGAGGCATCCAGCAGCCCCGGGCCGCCTCCCCAGCACGTCCGTCCGCCTCCGCGCCGGCCACTTCCCACAGGCCTGGATTAGGCCAGCAGCTGGGCGGGGGCGGGGGCCGGGAGTAGGGAAGCCAGGATGGGGCCCGGGCTGCGGGGCTCCGGCCGCTGGCCCCAGATCTGCCACGTGGACCTGGTGGGGTGGATGGGTCTTCCCGCTCCTTCCCAGCACCCCACAGGTGGCTTAGCGGTCAGCCTTCCCCACACCAAGAGAGAGGGACTGGGGCTGCTCATTCCAGTGAACCCCAAGGTGACCCTGAAGGTGGCCGGAGAGGCCTGGATGGTGGCCCTGTGTGAGCAGGGGCTGGGCCAGGAGGACCGGAGCAGGACGGGAATCCATGGTCAAGATCCTGATTCTGAGCCGTCCAGGGAGGGTGGCAGCCCTGGGTCTCACGACTCCCTGCGCTGAGGCGGGTGTGACAGGAGGATCTGAGCTCTCTGTGGCCATGGCAGGCCCTGTCCTCTGCTCCCTCAGCTTGGCCCGTCAGAGCGTCTTGGAGCCTCAGCCACCCCTTTTCCAAGGGAAGCACATTGTTCGGGGGCCATGGGACCTGAGTCCTTCAGTCCTCAGGGCTCGGTCCAGGCCGTTGGGGCACGCGCAGATCCCCAGGGTCCTCTCAGGTGGCGGTGCCACCTCCACCTCTGGAAAGCCACCTGGCCCAGGAGCCCATTCTGCGTGGAGGGGCTTTCCAGAACTGTTCTAGGTTCCAGCACACTGGGAGGTGGCAACAGAGTACTTGCTGACCTCTTTCTGAAGGGCTTCTCTCGTCTGCTCCTGGAAGTCTCTGCCTCAGTGACCTCTTCTGCAGAGGAGCACTGAACCCCCAGAATTGGGAGTTAATGCCCTGTCTATAGTCTGCACTGACTCTCACCTCCCCAGCCATGAACCCCACGCTCCTGTTAGTTGAACCCGAGGCTACAGATGTTTTTTTCTGATGGACACGTCACACGGTTGAGTCCTACACAGAGTGGTGCTGGCTTTGCTCGTGGTAATCAAGGATGAAGCAGAGGACTAATACCACCAACATGGGGAGACTGAGGCTCAGAGGGGCAAAAGTATTTAGTTACACAAGCTTAACAGCAGAGCTGCAGGAAGCACCAGGCCTCCTGACCTCAGCAGAGTTCCTCCAGCAAGAGAAGCACAGACCCACCCGCCTCCCTCCACCCGCCCCCCACACTTCCTGAGAACCTCCCGACGGAGCCAGAGAGGGTGCAGCGTGAGGCCCCACGGCCTTCAGCTGGTCTTGATTACGGGTGGTGGGGCGAGCACGGAGAGGGGCCTGGGCCGTGTCCTGTTCCCTGCTCCAGGGAATCAACTGTGCCTGCGGCCGGGGGGCCAAGGTCTTGCTCAGCTGACCTCGTCCCAGCGCTCTGCCAGCTCCGGGTGTTTCCAGAGACTGCTGGTCCTGCACATTCCTTTCTGCTGAGAGAACTCTCCCGGCCAGCGCTGAGGAGCGGCCCAGATCCAGGAAGGTTGTGGTGGGAAAGGAAAGTGCTCACGTCCATGGGGCGCTAATGGACACCAGGCGCTGGGGTGATGTGCTTGCTCGTGCCACCGAGGCGGGGGTGCCGCCCTCCCTCTGGCTCAGAGGGAGCCATGAGGGGGCCCTCCTGTGGCCTCCTAGGAGGCTCAGTGCCTGGGGTCAGGGAGCGTCCGCTGAGCACTCCTGCCGTGCGTGTCCTGGCCACGTGGCCCGGCAACCTGTATGCACGGCTGCAGCCCAGGGCAGTTCCTGGTGAGGGCCGGTGTCTGGGGCCCCTTCTTGCCCTGTGCCAGCCTGGTCTCCACGCCAGGCGCCTGTGTGGTTGTGGCCCTGGTGCGCGTGTCCCGAGGCCTCAGTGTGGGAGGCTCGGCCCTTTCCTGGGAAGCTGAAGCTGACCACTGCTGGACCAAGGGTCCCCTCCTGCCTGGCCCTTGCCAGGGGCCATGCGGGTGTCCTTTGGGCAGGCTGCTGCTGCCGCCGCCACCACAGAGGGTTGGCCAGAAGCCCTTGAGTTTCCACCAACTAATAATTTTTACAAACCTCCAGCCTCGTAAAAAAGTGCACAGTGGCCTGAATAACCCTGGCCAGGAGCCTTGTGGGAAAGTGGAAGGCGCTGAGGCCAGCCCCAGGCCATCTGGGCCAGAGGCCACTTCCTGCAGCTCCTTGGGCTCCTTCCTGAGGCTTTGGGCCTGGCCAGGTCCCCTGTGGCCCTCTGGATAAGGGCTATGTCCTCCCATGAGTGGCTCAGAGGCCCCAGGGCCAGCTCCTGTGCCCCTGCACCCCCTGTGCCGGCTGCTGCTCAGCAGAGGCCCCTCCTGCCGTTCCTCTGCCTCTGCTGCCCTTCTGCTGTCTGAGCATGGGGCTGACTGGCCGTCCTGATCCCAGGGGGCTCCTAGACTGCGGGGGGTGGGGGAACGTGACATGTGGATGGACAGTGACGTCACAGGCTCTGCCTGGGGACCTCAGAGGAAGCAACGTGTCATCCCTGCTCCTGGTCTGACTTGATGTTCTCCAAACAGGGCGAGGGCGGGAGGAGGGGCCGGAGGCAGAGGCAGCGGCAGGGGCAGGGGACAGGGAGGAGGCCGCCCCGGGGAGCCGGCTGGTGTCCAGGCCAGGGGCTGGCGCAGGGCAGAGGGGGACGTGGGGCAAGGGAGAGGGAGGTGGCAACGGGGAGCACCCCCGGGTCGGCCAGACCCCAGAAGGGGGGTGGGGATGCAGGGGCCGTGAAGGAGGGGCCTGGTGGCAGAGGGCCCTCCAGGCACACGGAGCCGGGACAGCAGCTTGGGGCCCCTGTCCGGTGGGGGCGGAAGCCCCCGGGGAGGCAGAGGCACAGGTGGGAGGGGTGCCTGACAGAGGAGGGGCCTGCCCCCATCGGACCCGGGGTAGATTTCTGGGCCCTCCTGTTGGTGGACTGAGTCTGGCTTTACTCTAAGCTGCGTTCAAACAATTAAAGGTGCAGGAGGTGGACAGGCAACTGCCTGGGACGTTGGGCAGCTGTCCCTGGGCTCCAGGCACTGTGAGCGGTGAGGTGGCTCCGCTTGAGTCCCCAGCACAGGCAGGGGCTCCGGCCACCTGAAAGCAGGCTGGTCTTGCTAAAGGGTCTCCTAGTGCCCTGCCATGGAAGGGAGGCCCCCTGCATCGGGTCTACGGGCCGAGCCGCCTGGCCTTCTTACGCGAGGCAGAGGCCTGGCCCACACGAGGGGCTTCCTTCAGCTGACTCAGACAGGGCTCCCAGGACCGGAGGGCGGGCGCGGGGCCACGGGGAGTCCTCCGCCCGCTTCCATGCCCCACTGCCCACCGGGCCTGTCTCTCCTTGGGAAACTTCCCTTAGGATTGAAGAGGGGTCAGGGTGAGAGAGGCCCCATCTGCTCCCAATTTCAGGCACACCTTGAAAATTCTGTTGTGTTTGCACAACTGCATTTACCATTGCTGAACGATGGAAACGGCTCCAATGCCAGCACCCAGGTAACAGAGATAACATGTGGTCTGCCTGGGCTCTGGAACATCATTGGGCCTCAAAAGGGATTCTGGTCACACAGATGAAGCTGGAGCATGCTCTGCTAAGTGAATTAAGCCAGGCACAAGAGCACAGAAACTCTACAGTGTGGTCTCCAACGTGGTCAGATTCAAGGAGACAGAGGTGGTGAGCAGGAGGGGGGTGACCACTTGGGTATCAGTTGGAAGAGCCGAAAGGGCCCTGGAGGTGGGTGGTGCAGGTGGCGGCTCAGCGTCGTCCATGTGCTTAATGCCTGTCAACTGCTCTCTTGAGCATTTCCCTATAACTAAAAAAAAAATCAAGATTTGTATTGAGTTCATTAAATCAGCGTGGTTCAAAAAATAAAACAAAAAAACCTAAAACCCGTGCTTCCGTCCTCAGCGGCAGGTGTGCTAGCCTTCCCCTCTTCTCCCCATCCTCCCCCAGGTGAAGGGCTTCATCCTCCTCCTGAGGACACCCTGCTTCCTGGTCCCCACCCGAGCTCGGGGATGTGCTCCCCGTAGAGAAGCCAGGCGGCGCCCCTGACAGCCCCCGGGGCCGGCGGAGGAAATGCAGGCGACCACGGGGCACAGTGCGCGTGTCCAGCATCCCGGCCCTGCAGCCTGGGCGCGCTGGGAGACCTGAGGTCGCCGAGGGCTGACACCGGCCTAGAACTGACTTCCTGACATGGAACGTCATGTTGGAAAGTCACCGGGAAGCTGCTTCCAGAGCGGAAGAAGAAACCGCCTGTGGTCTCCGCCGCATCACAACCTGTGGCCGCTGCGCCATGGAGCCGCCCCTCCGTGGGACAGGGATGGGGGCCTGAGGCCTGTCCAGTAGGCACCGCGCCGAGGGAGGGGAGGAGGCTCCTGAGGGTCCTCGCGGGAGACCACAGCTGGGCCCCCACAAGCCAGCGGCGGCGTCCTCCCCACACCCCCGCGAGGCAAGGCCCACAGGGACCCTGGGAACCCCGGAGCAGCCCCGTGCCCGCCCACAGCTCCGGGGAACTTGAACCGCGGCTCCCTCACTTGGAGGACAGACGTCAGGGCTGGTAAACGGGTGCCATGGGGGACATCACGCCACGGAAGAAAGGCAGACTCAGGGGTCAAGGGTTGAGAATTCTCTCTCCTCGGTGGAAGCTAGACAGGAAGGAGGTTAAAAAAGAAAGCAGAAAAAGAAAGTGGAGCGATCACACGAAAATAGGAGGGACGGTGGGGGAGGGGAGACTGACCAAGGGCTACTGTCCTGTCCAGGGAGGGGGAGAATATGGAGCAGCGAGCAATAAATAGCAATACCAATAAAAAGAAAAAGATGGGTTTATGGAGCGATCACCGTACAGGTAAAGTGCAGTGACCACGCCTGTAATCCTAGCAGCTCAGGAGGCTGAAGGCAGGAGGATTACAAGTTTGAGGCCAGCCTCAGCAATTTAGCAAGGCCTTAAGCACCACAGCAAAACTCTGTCTCAAAAAACAAAGTAAAAAAGGGCTGGGGATGTGGCTCAGTGGTTAAGCACCCCCTGGGGTCAATCCCTGGTTTGGAAAAGAAAAAAAAAAAAAAAAAAGAAGAAGATACAGACAAGGAGTTGTACAACAGTTGGAGGCTGTGGTGAGGTGGTCCCGCCCCAGGACTGCGCCCTGAGTCCCAGGAGGACGGGCAGCCTGTGGAGGGGCTCGCTGCAGTGCCAGCCAGACCCTGGGAACCACTGTGCGGTGAGCGAGACTGTCGTGCTCAGTGACATCAGGCCGGGGGACCGCGGTGCGGAGGCACCCGGAACCTTCCACAGAGTGGGGAGCCTGGGACCAAGGTGGTGCCCGTGGCCTCTGCCGCAGGAGGACTTCCCTCTGGAGCTGGACTTGGTTGAGTCGGAAGCGGGATGTGGAGAAGCCCCTGTGCTGAGCCCACGTGCAGACCTACGAGCCCCTGCCAAGGAGGGCGGCGTGGTGGCGGGCGGGCCGGTCATGCCAGGGCCTCTGCCTGCCGGCGGGTTGGCCTGGGTGCTCCGTGCTCTTATCCCTGCTCCTCTATTCAAAAAGGTAAAAGAAACCAAGAGATCTACGCCGGGCCATGCTGGGGAGTGTTGAGTGGCTCACGTCTTCCACCTGCCGTGGGCCAAGGGTCCTCCAACTCTTCCAGAGTCCTCCCAGAGCCTCCAGGCGACCAAACCCTGCGCCCACCAGCTCAGCCCCATCAGGCCTGGAGCCTCTGGGCACAGCCTTGGTGCAGGAAGGCCTGTCAGCGGGGTCGGGCGGCTCAGGGGCACCCCAGTGACCTGCACCACCCACTTCTGCCCTCAGCCTGTGAACTGGCATGGGGTGGGAGAGGGCTGGTGCCCCTTTCTGGCCTGGAGAACCACGGCCTCCTAGTCCAGGGGTCCTAGGCCGTCCCGTCTCCCAGGATGCTTTGGATGTGCCCTCGCCCGGATCTGCAGCAAAGGGGAGCTGGAGTAGATCCTGCGTCCTGGGGCCTCCTCCTGAGTCTGACGTCCAAGACCGTTTTAATGCGGACAGAGAGGCGTCAGCCTTGAGGGAGACCTGACCTCTGTGGGGACCGCTCCTGGACAGGCTGCCCGGTGAGCCCCAGGGAGGCAGGCAGGGGCCTCTGCCGGCTCGGCTCTCCAGGCCTCCGGAGGTTTGGAGGGGTCTGCATGGTGGCGAGCCAGAGACCGCGTGGCTGGGCCTGGACCACGGTGAGCCTAGGGGACTCCTGTCGCCCCTGCGGGATGGGGCCACTCAGGTGGAGCCAGGTGGCCTGTGGGTGTCTGGGATTGTGGTGGGCAGGGCGACTGGGGCCTGCGGTCGTTAGGACCTGTGAGGAGCGGACAGGCCTGACCTGTTGTCGCTGTGAGGAGAAGGCCTCTCTCCCCTCTCAGGCGCCAGGCGGGTCTGAGGTTCCCAGTGGCCCTCTGGGCCCTTGTGGGGCGTGCTCCGGGAAGCCCCCAGGCACCTTACCTTGCTCCACAGGACCCCGTCTAGGCCTGGAGCCCTGGGGACAGCTGGAGGTGGACTGGCCTGCCCCTCTGGTTCACAGGCAAAGCTGGGCTGGAGGCCCCGGTGAGCCCTCACCATCGGCCTCTGTTCCTCCAACTGCGGTCCCAGCTGAGGTCACGTTCTTCCCTCAACTTGGGTCTTCCTGCCTCCAAGACCCCTCTGCCACCACGTTCTGGTCCTCTTGTCAGGACAGTGACCCAGGGAAAGCTCTGCACACAGCGCCCGGGTCCCACTGCCTCGGACAGAGCCGGGCCTTGCTGTGGCCTCAGGGCCAGGGCCGGCCTCCCATCTGCACCCCAGGGGGGCCGTTCCCTCCGGCCACCCTCCTCCTCTGCAGGCTCCACTGCCTCTAGCTACCTGCGCCCCCAGGTTCAACTGAGCTGCCTCTCCTCCGGAAGCGTCCCCGACGGCCTTGGCACAGAGCCTCTGGCCTCTGCCCTCCTCGCCACCCCAGGCTAGATGGGCTCTGTTCAGAGCACCGGGCCACTGGGATGGCTGGTGACAGCAGGAGGACGTGGGCACTGCTGGGGGCTGCTCTCCTGCTCCTCTTGCTCCCCTTGCGACCCCGCTGCCCTTGCCCCCTCCCAGCACCAGGCAGGCCCACGGGCGGCGAGTCTGCACCAAGGCCACGGCCCTGGGCCTCTCGCTTTCCTGCTGTCAGCGCGGCCGTGACGCATGTGGCTGCCTGGGCCCCTGCCTCTCCGGCGTGGGGGGATTCATTACCCGGTGGCTGGAGGGAGGCTGGGACTGATGGGTGCACAGGGAGGCTGACGCGGGGTCTGAGTCTCGGGCGTCTGCTGGGGCGGGGGCTGTGTCCCTGAGGGGGCGAAATTGCCTCCGCGAGGGTCCCTGTGAGCGCCCGCAGGGCCTCACTGCAGGGCGGGCCCATCAGCATTCCCTGCACGAGGCCCACAGAGCGGTGACTCACACACCGGTTGACTGATTTGAAAGTAAGCTGTTTTGCTGCAAGTAGGAAGGTTCAGTGAATCTTAAAAACCGAGCGATGGAGATTTTATTTCTCGTTCTAGACTTTTCCTTCTGCCAGGAAGGCGGCTCTGCCTCTGTTGATGATAATAAAAATGTCTTTGGTCTGCTCTCCTGCAGCAGCCGTGGTGAGGAGATTGTGGTCAGTTTGCTTAGTGCTCATGGGCTGCCTGACCTCAGAAAGTCACTTGACCCTCTCGAGACAGCAGGGACCACGTCTTACAGAGGAGAGACGCTTGGTGGGACGCAGACCCCAGTTCAGGCTGGACCTCTTCAAAGCCAGGAGGGGCACCTGGCCCCGCTGGTCCGTCCCACTTGGCGGCTCCCCCTGGGTGGTGGGCTACTGGAATGGGGTGCATTCCCTCGTGTCCTGGGGGCTCACCGTGAGAGGCGTGGGCTTCCCCTTGTCTTCAGATGGGCAGCAGAAGCACAGAGAGGTGAAGTAACTGCTCTGAGGCCACAGAGCTGCCATGGACAGGAGGTGGGGGCAACCCAGGCTGTGGCTGATCCGTTTCCGGATCCAGCTCGCCACCCGGGGTTAGAGGAGGACTGAGCTCCTTTGGTTGACCTCAAGAGGTTGTCTGCCCCCAAGGGGTCTCAGGCTGGGACTTGAGAGGTCAGAACGCACAGGAGAAAGCAAGGAGGCCGTGGAGGAGCAGAAGGTGGCCTGGCAGGTGGTTGGTGGAGGACCCTGGGAGGGGAGCCCACGGAACCCTGGCCTTCCTCAGGAAGGGAGAGAGACAGGTGGCCCAGCAAATGCCATGCTCCTGGAGGGAGCTGCTGCTCTCCTGGGTCCCTGTGGACCCGCCCGCCCTGCTTGCCCCTCCCTGGCCCTCCCATCCATCACCACAGGTCACCCCTGCGGCATAGGCAGGCAGCCCTGGGCTGGCACCGTCTCTGCCCTGCGGGGGCCGCTGCTCAGCAGGGCAGCCCTGGAGCCTGGCGGAGGCAAGAGCCAGCAGGGCTCAGGAAGGGCCGGTGGGCAGGGCGTGGCCTCTGGGATCCTGCAGTGCAGCCCACTTGGTGAGGCTGGCGAGGTGCCCCCGCGCCCTTTCCTCCCGGCTCTGGGTCTTTGCATACACGCGCTGCCTCTGTGCTTGCAGCGACTCTTCCTGAAGGGTGGGTGTGGGGAGCTTGGGACGGGCACGGAGGGCATGCTTGCTGGAGGAGTGCTGTGACCTTTCTTCTTCTTACTTGCTGTGTGTCTTTGGGCAAGCGACTCTCCCCCTCTGACAGCCAGCTGCTTCATCTGCAAAGTGGTGATAAGGATGATCCCATTTCCCAGGGAATTCGGGAAGCCCTCATGAGGCGGCTCATAGAAGATGCTTGGCACAGGGCCTGGCGCCTTTCTGGTCCCCATTAGAGCTTGCCGTCATGATCATGAAGTGGAGGCCAGTTGGGCGCGCCAGCCTAGCAGCGCCAGCCTGCTCTGCAACCACCTCACCTTCCCCAGGAAACGGGTTCTCTCTGGCTGCAGATGAGGGGTGAGAATGGAAAACTTGAGGCCGGAGCGCATTCGCGAGCCGCCAGGCAGAGATAACATCCCCCCATAGGCCGCTGGAGTCAGCCCATTACAAGTGCGGACCGCGTGGAGATGACGGCCCGTGCACCCTTCGCACCCTGCCTGGCTCGGGAGGAACCAAGGAGCCTGGGCCCGCGCTCGGAGCTGAAGCTGACCCTTCTGACCCAGCGGATCCAGAGGACACCCACCCCACATGTGTCCTCCGTGTTCGGTTTGGAGGAGGGGACGTGCAGGTGGGGACAGGAGGCCAGCCCTGGAGACTCCTGGCCATGATAAAACACATCCAGTCTTGGAACAATTAAGTCCTCGAGCCTTGCCGGTCACCTTCCAGGCAGACGCGCCTGGGACTGGGGCAGACTGGCCACCGTCGCGCGGGGCCTGACAGCACTCATCGGACTTATCCCCACTTCTTTCCGCGGAGGCTTGGGGGGGCTTAGTGAGGTGCAGCAGAGCAGCCAGATAAATCACAAGTGGCAAGAGAGACAGAGGGAAGCAGGTCGGCCATGCATGTGCGCCCCGCCTGCCCCGCGGACCCGGGTCTGCGCCAGGCGCCCTGGAAGAGCAGGGGCGCGGCCTTTCCTCTGCGGGCTGCTCCCCAGGCCACCGCGCTCCCTGACTTCTGTGACAATTCCTCCCTAGTCATTTCACAACCAAGACTCTCAAGTCCGCACGTCGTGCTCGTAAGCATGACAGCTCTGGAAAAACCTACAACCCCCTTTTGATCCCACATAAGGCACCTGCTGGCGTCCCCGGGAGTAAGGGAGCTGGCCGCGCCACCTTGCAGCTGTCACTGTCCTCGACAAGCTCAGCCGCACCTGACTTTGGGGCTCAGGCCAGGTCCGCACGGCCCTGTCTTCAGGAGACCGTGGGAAGGGCCTCGAAGGCAGGTCTTTGATCCTGCCTGTGTGATGGTGCGAGCGCTGTGCTTCCTGCTGGCCTGATCCGCGCTGACGCACACTCTGTTCAGAAGCAGGGCCTGGGGTGCCGCTTCCTCAGATGAGCATGACCGGCCTGTAAATGTCGCTGCTGGGCTGGTTTCTCACAGCGGCTGCAGCTCTCTCGTTTGAGCAGCTACCCAGGTTCCTCCAAGCACCGGTCACGTCCCAAGCATGAAATCCACCTTTAAACCAGCGTCAAAGGACACCGTGGGCTCTTAGGATGCTGGCGGCCAGCGGTGGGCCCGGGGGTCGTGGGGAGGAGGCGGCAGTGCCGGTGGCGCTGGTCCGGGGCTGGCTCCAGGCCCCCTGCGGCCCGGCGTGGGCGTGAGCTCCCGTGCCCTCAGCACACCCAGGGCAGGCGCTGGGTTTCCCTCAAGACCAAATTCACAGAACGCAGAACTGACCCTTCTGAAGGAGCCACCTGGTGGCACCCCTGTGTTCACAGGGCTGCGCATTCTTCGTCCGTCTTGCTCCAGGACATTTTTATCCGTATGCAAAGGAGACCCCCGAACACATGGAGCCGCCAGCCCCATTCCTCCTCTCTCCCTGACAACCACTCATGCCCATTCCGTCTGTGTGGATCCGCCTGTTCTGGACATTTCACATAAAAGGGACTTTATCACAGTGTGTTGTGTCGACCTTCTTTCTCTTGACATTCTGTTTCTGGAACCCACCTAGGTGTGGCCTGTCCCAGACTTCAAAACCGTTCATGACTGCATACTATTCCATTTTGTGGGTGGGTCCATTGACTTATCCTTGCATCCGTCAGTGGACACTGGGCCGCTTCCACCTTTTGGCCCTGGTGAACAATGTTGTTGTGCGTGGACATGCCTGGGTCGGTGTGGGGCTTTTGATCATGACCAGCCTATCAAACTTCACTGCTCTCGAGGGGTGGCTCCAGGCTCCCTGGGCTGACCCTGTGGTTCTTGTTCCTGAGTGGAATGTCATTTAAGGCTTCATGCACTTTAAAAGGTAAAGCAGGGTGTCACGTGCATGTGGGTCTCCTTGGAGGGGGTGGCGGTGACAATGTGGCTGGGCCTGGCTGCGGCCGGACCTGGCAGTTGTCTCCGAGGTTCAGGTTTGAGCTGGTCTGATCCCGCCAGTCACCGTGGTGCCTGCAGCTCGGAGCAGGTCAGCTGGGACGTGTGCCAGCAGCTGAGAGAGAGGCTGGGGTGGGCGGGCCAGCAGGCGAGGAAGCCACGGGGCTGTGTGGACCCACTGGGGACTCAGGGGTCACCGGGCCTCCACCTGTCTCACTGGATGCCCAGAGTCCCCGTGTCCCAGCCCAGGGGGGCTGGGGACAGGTACCCTTGGGTCCTAGGCACCTTCCTGAGGGGGCAAAGTGCCCACCGGAGGTGGCTGAGGGCCTCTAAGGAAGCCTTGCAGCTCTGCCTCTGGAGGAAGGGCCACCGAGGGGCACGGGAGGGGGTCGTGGGTCCTTCTCAGCCACACACCTCCCAGGTGGGGACCCCGAGGCTCAGAGCGTGTGGCTCACACAGAGGCTGGGGCAGGCGGGGAAGGGGCAGCTGGGGCTGGAGCTGGGGGGACGTGGGAACCTGGGGCTTCAAGGGCACTGGATGGAGATGCCGAGCTGGCTTTTCAGGAGGGACGTGAGCCGCACAGGCCGCAGGACGCGACGGGGCTCCCAGCCTGGGCTCGGACCCCACAGGAGCACGGGGTGTTGGGAGGCGCTCCCTGGAGGCCAGAGCCACATGACCGACAGCCTTGGTCACCCCGTGGGCCCCTGCCCTTCGCCCCTCTGACCTCATGGGACAGGATGGGCCACAGGAAGAACAGTTTTGCACTTGGGCGTTTGAGATGCAGCCCTCCAGGGGGCTGAGGGCCGCGGCCTTGGCCGGTGAGCACCTAGTGTGAGCGCCACTCTGGAAGGTTCTCCCCGCAGCCCTGCCCTGGGCCTCTCCCCTCCGCGGGGCTGAGGAATTTTAGGGGACACGGAACTTTTCAGAAAACCCTTCGAGTCTTTTGAGGTCCAGTTTGCTTTCCTAACAGTGTCCACAGAATTTCTGTGAGGCTAAGATCAGCCCCGGTAAGTGCACAGATCAACAACGCTCAGCAAGTTGGCGCCATTGTGCGGCCATCCCCAGAATCGGATTCTAAGGCGCTTCCAGCTCGAACTCTGCCCGCCTAATGCGGTTCCTGCGTATCATAACTTGGCTGCCGGAGGCTGCCTCCCGCCCCAGCGGTAATGGACTCACTCGGGCACCTGGCCTCTGCCGGGCCCCGCCCGCCGGCTTCCTGAGGCCCATTCCGTTACCTGTCGGGGCAGCCACTCGGCCAGCTCCGTCGCCACCAAGGAAGCGGAGGCTGGAGGCGGCCGTGTGGCCTGCTGAAGGTGGCCCACGGTGACCCAGAACCTGCGATCCTCCTTGGGAAAAGGTCTTGTTGAAGAGACGGAGGTGAAGATCTCAAGGTCGTGGTCACCTGTGTGGGCTCCGAGTCCAACGTGGAGATGCAGGAAGACGCACTGCCAGCTGGCCACCTCCGGCCACCACTGGCCACCGGTGCCACTCACACTTGGCAGAGTCACAGGCAGATGAGGTCCCAGCCACAGGGACGCTCAGGTGAGCCTTGCGGGGAGGCTGCTGGCCTGGGCGCTGGAGGCCAGAAGGAGGATGGGGATACTGGGGAGGGGCAGGGGCCGGTCCAGAGCTAGAAGGTGGGGGGAAGCCAGGGAGGCCGCGGGCTGTGGGCCAGGCCTGGGCGTTTGGGGCTGACTGCGGAGCAGTCGTGGGCTGGGTCCCCGGGTGGTCAGGAGGTCACCTGCCTCCTGCAGTCTGCACCAGAGCAGGCTGGCGGTCGGAGCCGCCCCTTGTGGGCCCGGGGCTGGCTCTGGGTCAGACTTGTCCTCACACGTGGCCCGCTGGGGACCCTTGGTACGTTCACGTGTGCTTAGACAGGCTTAGGGGACACGGAGGCGGAGGTGGAGGCATGTGGCCTCGGCCAAGGAATGCCAGTCACCAGAGGACTTGTGGCCTCTGTGGTTTCGAGCTGCCGGTGTATGGGGATCCTCGTGACAGCCTCAGGACACTCAGTGGAGAGGCCAACGGGCTGGGCAGGGCTGGGCGTGACTCTTACCCTGGTGGCCGGGTGAAGCGCGGAGGGCTCTGTGGTTTCCAGCAGGTAAACCTGGGGTGGGGGGCAGGCTGAGCCTTGCCCTGGACCAAGCTTGGCCCCATCTGAGGCCCCACTGGGCAAAGGCCCTGGGCCACATGCCTGGAGAGCCCCCTCCAGGCTGCCAGTCCCCATCCCCAGGACTACTTAGACTACTTAGGTTCTCTTCAGAACTAAACCCTAGGAATCGAGAGGAAACGCAGCTGTCTGATGAAGGGCCTGTTGATGATTTTCTTCTTTTCCTCACTTTGCTCCAGAATGGCCCTAAAGAGGTGACAAATGACACCCACCCTGTCGGTCAACTTAGAAGGAGGTTGGAATATGCTTTGAAAAGGAGTGAAGACAGGGTGCAGCGGAGAGCAAGGTTGAGCAGAAAGGAAAGATGATTAGGTGAAGAGAACGTTGAGCACATTCTTCTGCTTCTGGATCCAGCCATGCCTGATCTCCTTCTCCAGACACTTTCCACAGAACTCAGTTAAGGGACTCAACCAAGTACTGACAAATTGCTTTAACAAAGAATAACTTGAACTCAGGTATCTAATATGAGAAGGACAGAGTGGAAGGTGGGGAGGAAGAAGCAAGGCACAGACCGCCAGTGGCTAGCAGACCCTGCTTCTTTCACCAGGGCCTCTGATGGTCTTTGGGCTGTGGTGGGCCTTCCGCTCTCTCAAGCCGGGATCCAGACCCTGTCACTGGCCTTGCTGGCTCTTTCTTTGGAACGGTGACGGTTGCGTTCTGCCGTGCTGGGTCCTACCTGAGGGCAGGGCTTCTCCCCTGGGCTCTAGCCACTTTGGGGACTGGATGGTTCTCTGCTGGGACTATCCTGTCCACTGTTGGGGTCCAGCAGCACCCTGACCTCTACCCGGATGCCAAGAGCCTCCCCAGCCCCATGTGACAACTAAGAATACCGCCAGACACGGGCAAAGGTGGGTGGAGCACCCTGTGCCCAGCGCGTGGGTCTCCAGGATCGGATCGGGAACAGGCTGCAGAGGCCGCGGGCGCCGCTCCTTCCTGTTTTTTGGTTGTTTTTCTAAGTTGCAGTGAAGTGCCGGGGCTGGATCTCAGGGCAGAGCGCTCGCCTGGCCTGTGCAAGACGCTGGCGTCCGTCCCCAGAACCGTGAATGACTGCGGTTAGAGCGAGCCAGCACGCCGTCCTCTCCACGTCCCCAACAGCGTCTCTGAACCCAGGCCACGGACCCCTGCTCGTCCCTGTTTCTACTTCCTACCTGAGTTCGACTTCTCTGGGGACCACGCAGAAGTAGATTGCGATTTGTCCCTTCGCATCCGGCCTTTTGTTCCTTAACCCCATGCCTTCGAGTTTCACCCGTGTTGGGTCAGAAGGTCCTCCTCGTGTGTGCACACCACGCCTTCTCTATCCTTCCACCAGGTGACGGGCGTTCAGGTCCCTCCCACCTTTGGGTCTCTGAACGGCCTGAGTCCCAGAGAGGAAGTGCTAGGTCACATGATGGCTGGATGTTTAGCTTCTCAGGAACCAGCGTCCTACCGTTTAGAAGTTGATTCCTTTCTTTCCCCCTCTCGGTAGTGGGGATGGAGCTCAGGACCTTGTACACGCGAGGCAAATGCTCTACCACTTGGCAACCTCTCCAGTTCTCTTTTTAGATCTTTAATTGCGAGACAGGGCCTTGCCAAGTTGCTGAGGCTGGCCTTGAATTTGCAATCCTCCTGCCTCAGCCTCCAGAGTCACTGGGGTTATGGACATGGGCCACTTTGAAATGGGATTTGGAGGTTCATGGGCTGAGATTGAGGGGCTTTGAGGGCAGGTGGGCGGGATGTGGCTTGTGGCTCTCTAACATATCAGTCAAGACCTCGTCCTCAAAGTCACCCCAGGAACAGGGACGTGAGGGCCCTGGGCTGAGACTCAGCCCTGGCCATCCCCAGAAGAGCCGAGTGGTTGAAAAACAAAGTGGCTTGTCTTGCGTGCCTGAGTTTGTGGCTTGAGAGGCAAAGCACGGCACTGGGCCCCGGTTCTCCCCCGAGGAGCGTGACCACAGTATTTTTAGCCTGGAAACATTTGCAGGGTGGGAGCTGCCCAACACCTACATGGACCATAAAATAATTTCCATAAAGCAGCCGGAGAACACCTCGCTCGGAACACTGCGCGCCTGTGAGCCCTCCAAGGTCAACACGGCTCCCAGCGCCCGCCAGGCCCTGAACAAGGAGGGCCGCTGTCCGGGCCAGACGGGACAGCCGCTCGAAGCCGCGCCGTCTGCCTGGAACAAGGCCGTAGTCTCAGGTCGTCCATCTGCAGCCTCCTCTCCTGGTGGTGGGCAGTGACAGGACCAGGTGTCTGGGAGGGGCTGATAAAGGCCGCCTGTCTGTCTGCCCGGGCCCTGTTGACCACGGCGGGACCTCAGGGCCTGGCACGGGGGCTGGGTCTCCAGTGCTCGTGACTCGCCCACAGGCCAGCTCTGGAGAGTCCACACAGCTTTCTCAGAACGGCCCAGTGAGGAGGGCAGCGTGCTGCCCGCCCAGAGTGTGGACAGGCGGGCTCGGTGGAGACCTCAGCCCGGCACATGCCAGCCCACGTCTGCCAGTCCCCTTGGTTCCTGGGCCTGGCATCCTGTCTGCTTCTTCCTGGGCTGGGTACCTCAGCATCTCCAGGGCACAGAGGGGACAGGGCAGAGTGTGCGGAGAAACAGGCTTCCAGAGCTGGGGGAGGGGAGCCAGATCCGAAGTCCCTGGGTCAGGTGACCTTCCAGGAGGGTTTCTGGTGAGGGTCAGCTGTGTCCCTCCCTGGCAGGGTGACTTTGCAGGGAACTGTCTAACCCTCTCTGTAGCCCTGGGTCTCAATCTGGGCTCCCTGGTGTTCTGGCCTGTGTGTTCTTGAGCAAGATCCTTAACCTCTCTGAGCTTCCCACTGTGGGACCAAGGGGGACACTCTCAGAAGGTAGGAGTGCTGTAAGAGGATGTGGGTGACTCAGGAGTCAAGAGCGCAAGGAGTGCAGTGGGCCGGCGGAGCTGGCGGTGGCTGCCAACATTGAGGGTGTGCATGGGCAGGGTGATACGGAGTCGGCGCTGAGTCTGTGGGGTGTCAAGGGAAGAAGTGAGACCCAACAGGGTTCTAGAGCCACTGTCCCCCAAGCACAGGGGAGAGGGCCGGGGCCAGGGGTCAGGAGATGGGTCTCTGAATTGCAGAAGAGGACCTGACATTGCACCTCTGTCCCCGGTCAGTGGCCCCTCCAGGCCTCCTTCTGATGCCACCTGCTGGGTGGTGAGCGCTCCCTGTAGCACCAAGGGACTGGGCACCGGGTCGCCTTGCCACACCGTACCCGGAGCCCAGGTACGGGACCCGCGTGGCAGGTGGTGCTGACCAGAGGCAGGATGCCCCGGCCCCCCGTGTGGGTGCTGACCCAGCCGGGGAGCCGCACTCTCAGTGGCCTTGCGAGGTGGAGGGCAGGCGGGTGGCACCATGGAAGTGGTTAGTCTGGTCGGGACTCAGGGGTCCAGGCTGATGCCCGAGGCAGGGCTGTCCTCCCCAGCATGAGCCCACAAGGACGGGCGAGCCTGTTCAGGAGGCCGGGACGGACCCCAGGGTGCCCAGTAGCCTGCTAGCTCCCGTCAGTCCCTGGTGCTCAGGGGCCCACTGGGGCCCTGGCCTCTTCCCTGGAGCTGAAGAGGCTTGAAGGGTCGGGGGCCACGCTGGTCTCCTGGAGCTCCCTGAGGCTCCGTGAGAACAGACGCAGCTTCAGCGGCGGAATCTCCTTCCTCTGGGCATGAGAGGGACAAGCGAAGGTGGACTTGGCAGCGGAAGGTGTTCAGTCCACATAGACCCCTGCCGTGCCCACCAGTGGGACTCGGTGCTCGGTCAGCATGAGGGGCTAAGTGAGTGAATCCGGAATTGGAAAGACTGCAGAGCTCGGAGGGAGATCAGCCTGGGACCAGCGGGCAGCAAGGACCTCCCAAGAAGGCAGAGGTGACCAAGACCTGCAGGAGGTGAAGGAGTGTGTTGCACTGTCCCCTGGACATAGGGTCCTGCCAGCGCCCAGGGCAGGACCCTTCCACTGAGGTCCCTGGCTAGAGGGAGGGGTCGAGGGGAGAGAAGAGAGCAGGCTGTCACTACTGGGCAGAGGTGGGGCCCGACCATGCTGGGGACAGGCGAGAGTCCCCCTCACGAGGTCTGAGCCTCTGGCTCGAACAGGCTGGCCCAGCTGGAGGCTGAAGGTCCGCTTGATGGTCAGAACGGATGTCCCCTAGGCTTCTGGCCTGAGCAAGTGCCCAGGCGGTGCCCCTCCTGGGCCTGTGTGGTGACTGAAAGGGCAGCGGACACCTGTGCCCATGGACACCTGGGCCCACGGACCTACTTCTTGGCAAAGGTGGTGCTTGTGGCTGCATCAACAGGACCCCAACCAGGAGGCCGGGCCTCGTAGAACAGAGAGCCACGTGGCACCTCACGTGCGAGACGCAGGCTCTTCCTGAATGCGTGCGCACACCCACACGCTCGCTCACGCCCAGCACAGCTGTAGGGGCACCCCTGAGGCTCCCGGCCACCGGTGCTTCCTCTTCGTACTCATCTCTCGGTTTTCTAAAATAAACACATGTGACTTCTATCAAAATGCTCTTTTTTCTTCTTCTTCTTTAAAAAAAGATTTCTGACCAGGCACGGTGGCCCACACCTGTGATCCCCGCAGCTTGGGAGGCTGAGGTAGGAGGATCACAGGTTTGAAGCCAGCCTCAGCAACTTAGCACGGCCCTCCAGCCACTTAGACTCTGCCTCAAAATAAAAAATAAAAGTGCTGGCGAGGTGGCTCAGTGGTAAATGTGCTTGGGTTCAATCCCTGGTACCAAAAAAAAAAAAAAAAAAACTCCATCATCTTAGATAGAGAGATTCTACTTTGGGGGAATTATTTAAAGGAATGAATCTGAAATATGAGAAAATTGTTAGACAAAGAGGATCACACAACAGACCTGCTCTTCCACATCCAAAGTACATTTTCAAGTCCCCAATGGTGCAAATGAGAAGTGAGCAGCTGGCCGTGGTGCCCGCCCTGGGTGAACAGTGGCCCTAACGCTGTCTCCTCCGCCTGCCCACCTAAGGGAGCTGCCCCGAGGACCAGCAAGGCGCCAGGCTGCAGAGGTCGGAGGGAGTGAGCGGGGGCCCGAAGGACCAGGCCTGCGCCCCTGCTTCTGTGCAGAGCAGCTGTGGGTGGTTTTGTTTCTTCCTGATCTTCAGCCTTCTCCAAATTGTTTTTTGAAACATCACATTATTACTTTCAGAAAAAAAAAAAAAAAAAAAAAAAAACTCCGGTTACTTTTCATTTTAAAACAGTTCTCCTGCTCTTTGAAGTTCACCTGGGCCGAGCTGCCGCGCAGGGTCCCTCCACTCGGGTCAGTTACCAGCCCAGGCCTCCGGTGGCTCCACGTGGGCTGGGAGCCACTCCTGGCCGACCCCTCCTCTGGACCCTCAGGTGTCCTCCTCCGAGGGTCAAATGGAGCCAGGGCACAGATGGCCTGGACACACCTCCTCCCCTGTGCTATGTGAGGTGGCCCTGGGGACAGGCAAGGGTCCCTCTGCACCCCACAGACAACTGTGCTGAAAACTGGCCCTTGTTTTGCGGAGAGGGATGAAGATAAGGGACAGGTGACACGGGAGGAGGCTGGCAGAGGTGGGGACTTCCTGCGCACTGCGATGGGAGCTGCTTCCTCCCACCTACACCGGGCAGCGGGCTCTGGCTTGGCCTCCTCTCTGCATCCTCCATCCTCCCATGCATCTGCCGCTGAGGCCAGCCTCCATGCCCCTCCCGAGCGCCCCTCCAGCGGGGGTGGCCAGACCTTGACCGTTATGACGCCAAGGGAGCCGTTTGGCTGGGCTTTGTGCAGCGTGGTGGGAAGTTTTATTGACCAGCCCCGCAGTCTGGGTTTTGTCTGATGCAGCTGTCCATGCGGCTCCCAGGAGGGAGAGCATCCAGCCACCTGGCTGCGTTTGCTGGGAACGGACGTCAGGAGCCGTGACTGGAAGGCCTGGGCTGCCGTGGGGCCTGGAAGGGGGAGGACAGCTCGGTGGGGCCCTGGGGTACCTCCCCTCCCCACGCTGCTGCCATGTTCAGTGGGACAGGGATGCCCATTGGCACTGTCCCTCTCCTGGACCACCACTGGTGGGGCAGGACCAAGGGACAGCGCCCTGCAATCCCACGCTCAGGCGTGGGGCCCTGTGGCCTCCCCTGCCTGCCTCGCACCGCCCAGGCTGGCGGGGAGGAAATGACCCACCTGTGTCACCCTAATGCTTGCCCATGAGGTGTGAGGTTCTGTGTTCTCAGAACTGGTTACCGGCCTCTCTTGAGGGCCTCGGGACTGGGCTGTGTGGGGAAAGGCAGGGGCAGCCGTGCGGTTCCAGGGACATGAGTGATGAGGAGCTGGCGGGTCCCTGGCTGGGAGGCCTGGGGCTCGAATTCATCACTCGAGAGAGCCTTCCAGGGGTTCAGCAGGCGGGAAGCGATAATGGCTATCTCCCCTCACCTGTCTTGCTAATACGCGCTCCTCTTATCTCTCCGCCACACGCACCGTGTGCTGTTCTTTTAGGAAACGCAGCCCAGGGAGGAAGGGGCAGCCGCCAGGGCAGGCTCCGTGGGGCGGCGGGAGGGCCAGCAGACCCGCCGGCAGGGGGCGCAGCCGGCCTGCCGAGAGCGGGGGAGGCCCGCAGCGGGGCAACCGTCCTGCCCTTCAGGGGGACAGCGGCCTGGGCGCGGCAGAGAGGGAGCCTCAGGCCCTTGGGCGTCTGCCAGATGGGCACCGCCTGCCTCCCAGGTCCCCTCGGGCCGGGCCTGCACGTCAGCCCCCGTGGGCCTCCCGCCCTGTCTTTTCACCCCATGTCCTTTTATTTTAGAAGTTGCTTGAAGGATAAACTTGACCTTTTCCCTTGGCACTTTGTAAGAAGTGCCAAGCTGTCTTTCTCTCATCCCGGTTCCCAGCCCACTCAGCGAAGACGAGCACTAGTAACAGTTTTTGTGTGATCCTCCGGAAGCTTCTATGCATGTGCAAACACAAATAGAAAAGTGGAAGCGGGGATCCGGCACACTTCCTTTCCGTGCCTCCTAAGTGTCACTGCGCTGCTCTGCAGTCTCTCCCCCTCTTTTTCACCCCAATGGCCAGTCCCGGGTGCTCCAGCAGCACCTTTTCCTGTGTCTCCTGGAGAGCAGGCTGGGGGAGCGGGGCGAGGGCGGGCAGGGAGGTAGAGTGCCCTTCAGCTCTGCAGGGCTTCTGCCTCCCAGCCCCTCCCCAGGCCACCACCCTGCTGGTCCTCTCCTCCAGGCCTCTCAACGGCCGACCTCTGTGGTTTCCGCTGTCCCTGCTCTCCGTCCTCCGCCATGGCGGCTGCAGTGACCGCTGCAGCTCTTCAGAGCTCTGGTCTTGTCTTCCTACTCCTCAGAACCTGTCTGAGGCTCCCCCATGACCCCGCCCGGCCAGCCCCTGACATTCAGGACCCCTGGCTGGGCAGCCCCTCCGACCTGCAGCCACCTCAGGGACAGCTGCTCCCCTCACTCTTCTGGGTCTCTGACTCGGCTCCCAAAATAGCTGGGCACGTCGGCGCCCTGGCTTTCCCTGGCTCGAGTGCCCTGCTGCGGGAAGGCCTCCCCCTCCCCTGCATTTGGCAAACTCATTTGAACCCTTCGAGGCCCATCCCCAAGGTCACCTCTGCTGGGAAGACTTCCAAAGGCTCTCAGGCCCTGCCTGGGCGGCCCTGGCACCCCAAATCTTGGCTGGCGGGAGAGGACCCGGCCTGACCTGCTCTTGGACGCCTTGTCCAGCTCAGGGGTCTGCTGGGGGCTCAGGGCTTTAGGTCAGCCTCCTGCTCTCCCTGCCCTGGGCCTGTTGCCTGCCGGCTCCTGCCAGGCACTCAGGGCAGAGTGCACCTACAGTGTCCGTCCTGTCAGACATGCAAGCGGTGGGAGCAGCTGGCCCCCGCCCGCAGGCCTGCCTGTCCGCCATGTTCTCCTCCGTAGCCGTCATGGCCCTCCCTCCATGACCCCCACCCCGCTGGGCAGTGCCACAGGACGACATGAACTCTGCCCTTGGGGTCTCAACTCAGCCACCGCCCAGCCCGGTCGTAGCCCCAGTCTCCACACGTGTGTTCCCATCCCCGAGCTGCTGCGGAGGATCTCTACCTTTTTCAAGTGAGGAGCTGTCCTCCACAGAGGAAGCGATAGGGACTGCAGCAGGGTGGGGACACACAGGCAGGTGCAAGTGGGGCGCAGGCAGTGCCTGGGTGGGTGGGGAGGGAGGTCCTGGACAGGCTCGCTTGGGAGGCAGGCAGGTCTGGCCATGTTCAGGGGACACAGGGTTCTAGGTAACCTGTGGGTTTTCCAACCATCCCCGAGGACAGAGGGGGCACAGGCTGGGACAGGGATGCTGTGCCAGCCCAGCAATGCCTCAGAGCACTGGTGTGTCCCAGAGGCCTGCCACCACTAGCCCATGGGCTTCTGTCCCCAGCCTGTGGCCCTGCTGTCCCCAGGCCACAGGAACAATGTGCGATATGCAGCAGCCTCTGTGTGGCCTTCAGCCTCGCTAATCAGCGGGCAACTGCACCCTCGAGTGGGCCTGCCTTGGGGACCCAGTCCCCCCAGCACCCCACGTTGCCTCTCTCCGGGAAAGGCGTGGAGAAAATCCGCAGCCGCCCTTCTCCCAGGGAAGGCACCACAGACGTGGATTCACGCTTGCAAGCCCCTCCCTGCCAGCTTCTGTCTTGACAGGCGGGGGCTGCGAGGAGGAGGCAGATGTGGAGGTGGAAGGCAGCCCAGGCTTTGTTGGGGACAGTGTTCCCTGTGACAGGCAGAACCAAGCAGCGTGCGGGAGCGGGGAAGCTCCGTGACAACTGGGGGCTCAGGGAGCCCACAGGCAGCCCACAGCCAGTCATCACTTGGACACCCCCAAAACAGGTGGCTGGCTCCCCCGCCCTGAGGGAGGCTCAGTCACCCTAAAGGTCAGGGGCACATTCCTGATGGTTGTAATAACAGCAGTCAGGCCCAGTGGTGACAACAGGGGCCAGCTGTTCTGCTCCCAGACTCTCCCTCCAGTCCAGCACCCCCACGGATTTTCAGGGGACTCTCAGGGCAGGGCGGCTTAGTCCCACCTTCCAGACATGCACGCTGAGGTCTCGCAGACCCACTCCACCAAGGCTGCCTCCGCGGTGTGGCACCAGTGTGATGGGCCCAGCTGGGGCACCCAAATGGGACCGCTGTGGCAGCCCCGGGACAGGGAGTGGAGGGTCTGAGGGTCACAAGTCCCTGAGGTCACAGGTGGAGGATGATCATCTCCTTGGGTTTCCCACCAAACTGGTTCTGCCCGGGGGGGCTTGATGTGAATTAAGCACCTACTGTTTACTCCTGTGGGACACTGCAGCTTGCTCTGGAGCCCTCCCCACTGACTTCCACAGACAGACAGACTACAGTCCTAGAGAGCAGCCAGTTGCAGCCAGGGCGCTGCTGGCCCACACGTCCATCACCCAGGAAGGACCAGGAGATGCTGGGTGGAGCCTGGGGGTGGGAGAAGGGCAGGGGCGGAGGTGGGCTTGGGTGTGGGGCCTTGTCACCTCTGCCCTGGATGAGAGGCAGATGGAGGAGTCCTCCAGCGTCCATTGGGGTGAAAAGGCAGGAGGACAGAGAGGGTGAGACAGAGGCGAGAGCTGGCCAACTTGCAGCTCCCCAGGACTTGTGAGCGGCGGCAGTGTGTGCTCAGGAGTGGCCCCAGCAAGTGGGAGAGAGGAAGCAGAGCAAGAGCCTCCTGGGACCAGGAGAGAGGACGGTAGGGAAAGGCAGTGGTCAGGGGCCCAGAGCTGCCACTGCAGGAGGTGGGAGTAGACCCCCCCTGCCTGCTCCCAGCCACCTGTGTAGGAGAGCCATGCACATGGGTGCTGGGGACTTCCTGGAGGAGATGGCAGGGTCAGAGTGGGCTACAGAAAGGTGGGGGGTCTCTGCCAAGCTCCCATAGGCCTCAGATCCCTGAGTTCCCAGGTTCTGGCACACGGCTGTCCTGAGGTTGCAGCTGGAAACCCACTGGTGGCCTCAGGGGGACAGGCCCTTCCTAGGATGGAACTGACCACAGAGGTTTCAATCTGCAACCTCAGAGCAGTGTCTTCATTAGTTGAGTCCTGAAATCATTGTTTACTGCTCCCCACACAGAGGCTTATTAAAAGCCCTGCCAAGTTAAAAATACAGCACCGGGGATGTGCAGGCCGAGGGAGCCGCTGAGGCAGGCGCCCCAAACCACCAGGAAGCCCGGCGGCTTCCCTGGGGGAATCCCTGCCCACGTCCTGCGGTAGCCCTCTGGCAGGCACCCCAGAAAGCTCATGGGGACCGGGTGGCCACTTGCAGCCACGCCAGTGCAGCTCCTCCTGGGCCTAGTGCCAGCCCATGACCAGGCCTCACACCCCTGGGCGCCCCACCCTTCCCCATCCACGGCACTGTGGCTACTGTCAGGCATTCACCCGCCCAGGCACCAGCCAGAGCCCTCAGGGGCATCGCTGGGCAGGGAGGCTGATGGGGCCCCTGGCAGGGGTACAGGAAAGCCCCTGGCATATGGGGGGCTGAAGGTGAGCACCTAGAGGGCCTTTCAGCTGAAGCCCAGAGTGAGTGAGGCGCAGAGGTCAGAGGCCACAGGAAGGCCCAGGCCTCGGAGGCACAGGGAACTGTGAGTGTGGCAGGAGGTGACAGGAAAAGCCTTCATCAGTGCCCTCCCCAGCCTGCCCCGGGCCTCCCAAGGGCTCTGGAATCAACAGGTCCGCAGGGAGGGGGACCACAGAGCCCCAAGCCACAGCCCTACCACCTTTCTCAGAGGGTTGGACGGCTCCTGTGGACCGTCTAGACCTTTGAATGTGACAGAAAATGAACCCAGACAAGCCCTGGAGCCTCCCAAGAGCCAGCGCGTGTCAGGCACGGCCCAGGGCAACAGCCTTCAGCAGGCCTCGGCTACCCGCGCGTGTGCGATGACAAGAGGGACGTTTTCCCATCCAGCACGCGTGGGTGTGTGCCATCCTTGGGCCGGGTGGTGGCCGGGGCGTGGAGGACACTCAGACGGGAGCCGGGCCTCTGGAGCCTTCCCCCGACCTCGCAGCCCATGAGGCGCTCCCAGCCTCTGAGGCAGAGCATGACGAATGTCGGGTTCTGAGGAGTAAATACAATCAATGCGAAACCACTTTGAAAGTTAAAAGCACAATTAACGCGGGCGCGGGGAAGATAAGGACAGTGCCCGGAGCTTCCTACGCCCGCCCTGACGGAAGCCCATTCTGTGGCTGGCGTGCGTGGAGGGCGGGAAGGGGACCGCGGAGCACCTCCCGGGCCCCAGGTGGCTGCCCACTCGGCCCACACGGGTGCAGCTCAGTCAATTAGGGAGCCTGTCGGATTAGTGGGGTGCTGGTTCAGATCCTCGGCTCCCCACCAGAACAGGGGCCCGTGGGAGAGCAGGAGTGTTCTTATTCAATTAGTCAATGGTACCCTCGCTCGGCATCTGCAGCTCTCAGCTCACGAACACCACAGGTCTCCCCGGGGCTACCTGAGACTTGCGGCCCGCACACGCATGCGCACGCGACCCGGAGCCCGGCTGGCCCGCTGCTCCCGCACCCCCATGGCAGTTTCTCTCTCCCAGCTCTGCAACTCCTCCCCGGCCCCGGCCCAGCCTGCCCCAGGGCCACTTCCCCGTCTCCATGGGGTGATGTCCCAGGTGCATCGGGCACGCTCAGCCACTCCTTTCCTCCCCTCTTCTCTTTTGGGTCTGGGATTCCTCTCTGTTTCTATAAGCAGGAGGGTTTGGAGGGTGTTTGGGACATCAAGAAAGCAGCCAGGGGCTGGGGCTGGGGTTCCATGGTAGGGCGCTTGCCCAAGCACGTGTGAGGCCCTGGGTTCGATTCTCAGCACCGCATATAAATAAATAAAAGTTTATCAACAACTAATAAAATGTTTTTAAAAAGGAAGAGAGAGAAGAGAAAAGAAAAAGAAAAGAAAGGAGTCAGTGGAGGCAAGTTACTGAGAGCACAGGGCTGCGTGGGGACAGGGGGCAGCCCATGAAGGGGAGCTGTGAGAGCTCCTCTTCTGTCCTGCTCCCTACATGACACCCTCCCCGCTGGTCCCCTCCACACCCCCACCACGGGGTGTCCACCCTCCCAGTCCCAAGCTCGCCCCTGCCCAGCCATGTCCTTGAGCTCCCTCTGCACTGTGCCTGCCCGCTTGCCTCTGAGGCACACAGCACCCTGCACCCCTCTTCCACCTGGTCCACACCAGCCTAGGCCACGACCGCAGGTCCAGCCTTGGAGATCACGGGGGGGGGGGGGGGGGGGTGTGTGTGTGTGCAGGGGGGGGCAGCGGGGATGAGGCCCGAGAAGGGAGAAGGGAGAGGCTTTGCCCAGGACCACCCAGGGCTCTACCCAAATTCTGACATGGGGCCTGCAGTGTCTTTCCTGCCCATTTTTAGCTCTTGCAGATGTCACCCCCCGGTTGAGTGTAGATCTCAGCTCAGATGGTGGCGGGGGTGGGCTCGACTTAATGGCCCGGTGGGGTTCCTCCTGGTAGGGGCTGTGTGGGTGCGGCCACACCTGGCACTCAGCAGCCAGGCCCTGAGGCCTGGGCTTGTTCACCACCAGCACAGCTAACTCGGGCCGCCTATCATGTGTGAAGACTGAGGCCTCTCCCTGGACTCCCGCCCCCATCCCAGTCAGCCCAGGTCGGGCCCTGCTCCAAGTGAATACATACCCAAAGCAGGGAGGGCCAGGGGGTGGAGACCTGGGCTACCGTCAGAAGGCCTGGCTCCGAAGCCCCATCCTGCCATCAACAGGCTTCCGTGGCCTCAGTGTCCCCTACGAGAGGAGGCTCTTTTCTTATGTCACCTGCAGAGCTGTCCTCCACCCTGTCTGGACCCCTGGTGGCCACCTGATGGTTTGCCTCAGTTGGGATGGAGGTCAGCCCCCTGAGGACTGGAGTGCCCACCCAGCTCGCGGGCTTCGGCAGCAGGCCTTGGGTCACTGGGCCTGCTCTTTATCCCTCTGGTTTCCTTGCGTCCGCCCACATCCCTGCAAATAGTCCTTTACTAAACTCAGGTCTGCCATCTTGCGTGCACCATCTGTTTCCTGCCGAGCCCTCCCTGAGTCACGCGGGCCTCCCAGCCTGGCTGCTTCTGGTCCCTTGTTAACTCAAACTGTCAAGTGGGCATGGCAGAGGCTGGGTGTGGACACCTAGGAGTGAGCCCCACAGCGGTGACCATTTGGGACGGCAGGGTCTGCCCAGGGCTGCCGCAGGTTCTCAGGCGGCTGGGCCTCCAGAGCCACATGGACTTGAGTAGCAGCTGACCCTGATCGTCCCTTTGCGGTCTGCACAGTCCCCCCATCCTGCCAGCACCACCACCATCCTCATACTAGAGGGGAAGCCACACCAGACCCTGAGTACCTACTGAGTGCCGACTGCTGGCGAAAGCTCCCCACTCGGACTCTTCCGAGCCTGCTGACCTCTCCACTGGGAGCGGGAGGAACAGTAGCTCAGAGAGCCTGGACCACCCCAGCTCACCTGCCAACCTCTCTCACCTGTCTGCCCTGGCTCTTCTGTCGCCCTGCCTGGTGCAGAGGAAATGCTGAAAATGGCCGATAGTACCGGTGATGCTTCCGAAGCTACCAGGAAAACGACATGCTAACAAAAGACAGACCCCAGCCAGGTGAGACTGTGCCAGCAGGGTCCCCTGCATGGCATGTAAGGATCGATTGGGGCCATGTCGCTGGCCACACACAGCTAAGGCTGCTGCTCAGCCACTTGGGCAAAGGGCAGAATTAAGTAAAATACAGTCAGAAATGATTGCTCATCAGAGGCAGGAAAAAGCCACTGAAAAGAAGCTGGCTGAGCAATCGATGAGGAGGGTCCGAAGGCCGCAGGGGAATTTTTGCAGGGAGGAGATTCTCCCCAGGGTTAAAAGACCATTTCTGGTCTCCAAGGTGCCCCAAACAAGCCAAATGCTTCTATGTTGATTCTTTGGCAAGATGGTGCAATTCAATTCCACAAATACTTAGTGAGAACCTACTGTGTGCCTAATTCTGAACTTGGAGCCCTGGGAGAGCTGACATGATTGGAAAGGGCAAATTTATTTCCTTCCCTCCTCCCTCCCCCCTTCCCTCTCTCCCTCTCTTCCTCCTCTTCCGGTTCCCTTCTGGCCAGGAGGCTCCTCTGGATAAATGCATCAAGAAAATCTCTCTGATTCTTGCCCCACACAGCCGGGGTCGGCAGAGCCTGGGGGAAGCAGACCCAGAAACTGGTGCCATTATTCAGGAGAGGGGTAGTTGCTTGGATTAGGCTGGTGGTGACCAGATGGGGACAGGGGAATGAACTGGAAAGCCACTGGGGAGGTGCTGTGTCCAGGCCGTGGGGCCTACGTGGACAGAGGGATGAGACCGAGGAAGCAGGAAGTCCAGGCCTTGGCGCAAGCAAGCACAGAGCGGTGGAGGTCCTGGGATGACGGATGGGAGAGAAGTTTCCCAGAGACCTCCAGGGAGAGGCAGCAGGCTTGCACCTGGGCCCGGCTTTCAAGCAAGAGAAGCAGAGAGAGCTGGATTCCAGGATAGGGAGGAAGAAGGAAAGAGAAAACGAGGGGGGTGTGGGGAATGTGGCCAGCCCAGGGAACAGCCTCACTGTCTCCCCAAGTTCTCTGACACTGAAGCAGCAAAGAGAGGGCTGTTCTCTGTTCCAACTTGGATCTCTCTCCTATGACATGATTTCTTCTGTTTCCAGTCCATGGGCTTTGTGATCAGACCTCAAATAGACCCTTTTAAACAAGGAAACTTGGGGTTCCTCAAAGGACTTTTTACAATTAACTTACACAATCTTCCTGGCAGGGTGCCACCCCCCAATATTCTAGTGACTACTCTGTCAAGTCTTTACTGTGTGACCTACGGAGAACTACTCAACCTCTCTGGGCTCCAGCATCCAGCTTTATGGACACTATGGGAGTGTCCCCAGATCTGGAACAGACGAACGTATGTGTCCGTATAGGAATCAAATTAAAACATTAGAAATGGACTAAACTTGAGGTTGGGTGACAAGAAACCCAGTGTGTGTGTGTGTGTGTGTGTGTGTGTGTGTGTGTACGTGTGTGTGTGTGTGTGTGTGTGTGTGTGTGTTGGGGGAACAGGGGTCAGCTCAGGCTGGGCGTCCCCTGCTGTCCATCCCTGGCTGCAGCCTGGCAGCAGACAGTTAGGTAGGGCCTCCCGAGGTGCAGAGCGTCGCCATAGGAACGGCTCGCAGCTCAGGAGAGCAGTTCATGGAGCCAGGCACTTGGGGGAGGTGCGGGGGTGGGGCCGTGGGGCGCTGGCTGTGGCCTCCATGCAGCTGCTCCCACAGTCCTAGTACAGGAACTGGGGGCCCTTGTCGGGAGGGAGCTGTTGGGGGCACCGCAGCAACCCTGGGGCCCCGCTATCTTGGAAGGCCAGTCTGGAAGGTCAGCAGCCCCTGGAGCAGAAGAGGCAAGAGGATGACTGCTGGAGGGGACCATGCAACTGTGGCCAGTTGCCAGGACACAGGGTCTTTCTGAGGGGACCATGGTAACCCTCAGAGAACATTTTGTGACTCGTTCATTTATTCATCAATTCACTTAATCCATAAACACCTTGGAGGTAGCACTGCAGGCCACCAGCTGTGGGCGCAGGGCTGAACGAGATGCTTCTGGCCCCCTGGGGCCAGGCACAGGTGTGAAACCCATTAACACTGAGCAGGAAGGTGTGCTGGGGCAGATGATGGCGCCCAGGGGTGGCTGGGAGGCCAAAGTCCCCTGGCTTCTAGCATTGGGCCAGGACCACGAGGGCAGGCGGGTCAGGGATGGAGGCTGGCAGGTTCAGGGGAGAAAGGAGCCAGCCTGCATCCATTTGCCTCCCCCCTATGTCCCGCTTCGCTCCCTGGGGGCAGGAAATGTCTCCCTCTTTTCAGGAGATCCGTAAAGCCTCCAATAAGTAGCACACTAAAAACATTTTTTTAAATATAATTGAACGAAAATGGCAATGCTTCCTTACAAATAAGAGAGTATAGTAAAAGAACATTTTAAATTCCTCGAGAGCCGTGTGTTTTCACAGCCTTAAACTTGACAGAGCTTCCTGCCAACAGGTGTGGGGGCCAAGCCACAACGCACACACTCCCCTTTATAGACACGGGGGTGGAGATACCTCAAGGTGACGATTCTGCCAAGTCACCCCAAAACTCCCAGGTTAGGGCTAGGATAGGGGCTTTTCTTGCAGGTTCTGGGCTGGAGAAGACTTTTATTTATTTACTTTTTCTGTAATTAAAGGAAATCTCCTGTTCCTATCTGATCCTGGGGCCCTTGGCCTGGGATGGGCTCCATCACTGGGTGCCCCTGGGAAGGTAGGTGGGAAGCGCCCTATGGGATGTGTGTGGGTGGGTTGGCATGAGTCCCAAGACTCAGCATCAAGTCTGGGCATAACACATACGTAGGTGGACCCTGGTATGCGAAAAGGGGGTTTCTTGTTCTGTAGATTCTATTTGCAGGTCAGGGAGGTTGTAGAATGTTCACGAACAGTTAAGACAGATTTATGTCCAAAATGATGAAAGGTTTGCATTATTCTCCAGACTCATCTTTTGCCAAGATAATTCTGTCTTAATTGAACAATGTATACTTTTTTTTTTTTTTTTTTTTTTTTGAGATGGAGTCTCGCTATGCTGCCCCAGGCAGGCTTTGAATCCCTGGGCTCAAGCGATCCTCCTGCCTCCACCTCCAGAGTAGCTGGACTACAGGCGTGACCCCCACATGCCCGGCTCTCAATCTACATCCTTCCCCCTGCCCCCAGCAACTGAAACCAGGGACACTCTACCACTGAGCTGCATCTCCAGGCTTTTGGGTTTTTATTTTGGTATAGGGTCTTGCCATGTTGCCCAGGATGGCTCAAATAGCAGTCCTGCCGCCTCGGCCTCCTGAGTGTCTGGGATTGCATGTGTAGGCCGCTGTGCCCAGCTTCGCCCTACAGTTTTAACTCTCAGCTGGGTGCCCCCCACCTAAAAGGCCCTCCCCACAAGCCACACTCTGGAGAACCCTAGGTGTCCTGCACTCTCAGCCCAGGACCAGACCTCAGGGAAGTGCTCACCCTCCTTCCCAGCTGGGCCAGTACCCCGCCCCCCAGCACTCACACCCTGAATCTCAGAGGGGTCTAAGTATTAGATCTCCCCCTTGAACTATTTGAGGCCAGGGACCACCCTGGGACCCCTCCCACTGCACCCTAGGCAGAGCCCTAGGCACACAGTAGGGGCTCAGCAAATGCTGACAGATGAAAGACTTCATTTAAAGAGGTGAGCCCCCATTTTATGGAAAATTAACTTCTGGGAATTTTTGATGAATGGAGAATCGTCGCAGTCTTTGCCAAAGCCTGCGTGGAACAGCTAACAGCTGAAAAGACTCCTTTCTCCTCCCTCCCGGTGGGGGTGAGTTTACCTACAAGGTGTGGGGGCGCGGCTAGGAGTCATTATTAATCCTCTGGAGACCCCAGGAGCTCCCCACGCGCCGCATGACTCAGTGGCGCCCTTTAAGAAGATGATTTGATTGGTGACGTGGACGATTAGACTTGTGAACTTGACATCCCTGTCGATCGCAGTGGTTGGGAAGGAAGCGAGAGGTCTATTTTTGAATCCTGTCATAGATGACGAGAAATGGTGGCGTTTGGGGGAGAGGTGCGACCAGAAACCAGCGCTGGACATGGAGCCAGGGCAGTGAGCACCGCTGTCCGGTGGCTTTCCTCCCTGGCTGGCCGCGGGGCCTGGAGAAGCCCAGCTCCTTCTCCCCCGCGTCACACACAGGCCAGCGTGGGGGCTGGGGACACGTGCGGGCCGCGCTGGCCGGGGCCTGGGACTGTCACGCGCCGCCCCAGGCCCGGGGCACGAGGCGGCCGGCCGTGCGCCTCCGCGGCTTGTTCCCAGCTCGCCGCGCAAGCAACCCACTTGAGGCTGAAGAGCCTTCTCTCTGATTGAACTTGAAACCAAACCGTCATGTTCTCCCGCCTAAATGTACCCGGCGCGCCCCCGCCCTTCCGCTCAACAACGACAGAATTCCTTCTCTAATTCCAATCCCTACTTCTCCGGCGGGGAAGGACCCCCGGGGAGGCAGCTGCGCACCTCCCCGACCCCCAGTGGAACCCAGGGCCTTCCACTCGCCCCCGGCCCTGTTCTCGGCTGCCCCCGCCGGGAGCAGCCTGGATTCGAACCCGGCCCCGCCGGAGGCCGCGGGCCCCTCGGGGTGGAAACGCCTGGCCGGCTCTTCTCTGAAGCGGGCCTGCGTCGCCAGCCTGCCAGACCGCGGCCGCTCTGATACGAGGGGCTAAGCAGGCGCCTGAACCCAGGGACAGGCAGAGCTCGGCGGCCGGTGAGCCCCGCGGGCGCGGCCCCTATGTCTGGGGAGCCCCCGCGAGCAGCTGCGCGGCCTGCCTCTGGTCCTCGCCTGGGACATGAGCAATTCCTCCGGGAAGAGCCCTGGCAGGGCCGGGGGAGTCGGTGCCTTCCCTGGCGGGGAGGATGGAGAATGTGCGGGCGCGTGGATCGGGGGACACGGGCACGCACGAGACCTCATCGTGCCTCGGTCTCTTGCCTTACTTAGTCCCACTAGGACTGACTCAACGGTGGCGCGGACGTCTCCAAAAACACAACCCAGTTCAGGCAGAAACAAAGCCTGCAGGCGGGGAGTTCTCAGCTCTGGGGAGGGGGCGATGGCAGAGCCGAATGTCAAGGTGAGGCGAGGCCCCCTTCTGTCTCCCCGCCTGCTGCGCGGGCCAGCACTAGCTGGTCTCAGAGGCCCCTCTCGCTCCACCCTGCTGAGCTTTCCTGATCAGCAATTTTGTCTTTAATCAAGGGCGAAGTGGTCTGGAGAAGGCTGGGGACGGCGTTAGGATTTGAAGGGGGTGGGGGAGGAGAGAGGGGAGGGAGGGAAAAGGCTGGAGATAGCATTCCATGGCTTCCTCAGAAAACTTTCACTTCTCACCAGCTTTGTTGCTGGGCTTCCTCTGGCCGATTCTGCCGGCTTTCCTCCCCTGCCTGCTGAGGGCTGTGACCACAGGCAGAGCCCTTGGTGTAGCAAGAGAGAAGGAGCCTGGCCCCAGGGAAGCCCAGGCCTTGTGTTCTAAGGCAGCCCCACAGTTGACAGGTCCAGTCCCCGCTATCCGTGTAGTCACCTGCCAGGCCTTGCTGTGGTGACTGGTGGACTGAGCATTTCCAGAGGGGGGCTGCCGGCCTCACTTCTGTGGTCCCAAGAGCCTGTACACAAGCCCTCCGGGAAGGGAGGGGTGCGCAGAGGAGAGATGCACAGATAGAGGCGGGGCGTGACTCCCCAGCCCCCAGGATCTGCTTGCAAACAGCAGACGCTGCTGTCTTTCCCCCAGGGGACTAGATTGGCATTTTCATTCTTTCTGTGCAGCCTTGGAGTCTGTGACAGTCCCCACCCTCCCCTCCCTTAATGCTCCTAAGCTACCCCTCTCCACGTCTGCTTGCCTCAAAGAAATCTTTGGTCTACTGAATTCATAACTGCTTTATTAAGACCAGAGCAAACCAGCATAAAGCTCGGGCTTGTAGTCCTGTCAGTGGGAAGCCCCTCCCTCCCCCAGCAGACCTGCAGGGGGCTCCTGAAAAGGGCAGGTTCAGCAGGACCCTGCCTTCTCTCTGTGAGATCTCTCAAGCTGGCTGGGGCAGAAGCCAGGGTCGCTGTTGGAGGAAGGACTGGAGGGACTGTGGCCAGACCTTGTAAGCACAGAGCTCTAGTGCGTACAAAACCAGAGTTCCTTTTGAGGACAGGTATGTCATCCTGCTTATAGATGAGAAAACAGGGCCCAGGGCCCTCTGCAGGTGCGGGATGAAACTGGGATTAGAGAGCAGGTGGCCAAGGGAGTGCCCTTTCAGTCTGTGCCTGTAACATTTGGACACCAATTCCCTTTGGTGAGGATGTCTCCCCTCCTCCCTCCCTCTCTTCCCAAACTGGTCAGGGTAGGAAAGGACCTGGTGGCGGGGAGTCATTTAGATGGAGGACCCACTGGACTGCTGTGGGGCCCCTTCATGCTCCATGGAATCCCAACCTCTCCATGTGACTTGGGCAGGAGCCTGGGGAGCCCTGACCA